>NW_022163768.1:45347-89312 GCF_008728515.1 Papio anubis
TCGGTATTACTTCGTTCAGTTACGTATTACTCAAGCATCCACTACAGTGAGGAACATGAATGAAGGCCAAGTGATAGCTGATCAGGTCATGGTACTTAGATTTGTGATCCTGAAGGAATGTGAAGATGTTGAAGAAAAGAAGGTGTTGGGTGAAAGTTCAATGGAAGCTTGGGGGAAAAACAAGGCATTTTTAAGCATAACAGAAGCAGAAAGTGTGTTAGTCTTAATAACAAAGAAAACGTATTTGGTATATCTGGGAAAAACAGTAGATCTCTCATTATCAATGTTTGTTCTTTAGTGTTCCAAATGATCACCATCCTTATTTTAATTTTACCCGATTCATGGTTAACTCTGATTATCTCATATACATTCTGGATAATGCAGCCTCCTCACTCATTTCCACATCAAATAATATACATAAAGAAACTTATCCTTACATCCACAGTCATGCTGCATAGGTATACAAATTACAAAGAAAACTTTGTTGTATCATCTGGGTTTCAAACATTTTAATGTCAAAGCTCATTTTTCTGTGTAGCTTCTGCCTAGTGGATTGTATATTCTCAGAACTTGTCAACAAAATATAACTCCCAATAATCCAGCCTTCAAAATTACTACAACACAATGTCACATTTCCTAATGTGTCCCTGTGGGCTCGACGTATGGGTGATTTGTGGTGTTCTTTGTATATGTTCCTTAGTGGATTTTAGTTTTCAGAATTGAACTAGATCAAAATTACTTTGGGAGTCAGAAAAATCTTACTTCTTTTAGAGAAACATAGGAGAACTGCTCTGTCCTCCAGAGGATACATCTGTCACACAGAACATGAGATACAGGGAGGAAAATGTAGGTTGCTTATTACCTCTGCTCCCATCAATTTGTCACGACCCGAGGAACAGAAGGATATGTTCATTCCAACCACTGTGAGTGTTGTTGTGTCTTTTAGTGAGTCTGTGCCTCTGTGTTCTTAGAAGATGCCTCACATTTCCCACGCCCTTAGGTTTGACAGGAAGGCTAGAGAGAATGGGAGTTGCCTGTGTCTCTCTTCTTCCCAACTGAATACTACAGCAGTTTGGTGATGGGTATTTCCCTTACCTCAGGTCATATAAACTCTGACAGAGCCCCGTGGAGTTGAACAAACAGTTTAATGATGGCAGAGCTTGGTAAGAACAGATGCTCTGAGTGGCTTTTAGTAGGGTACATTTCCCTTCCCTATGCCAGAAAGATAAGATTTTTCTGTTTCTCCTGTGAGAATCTGGTAAGGCTTCTGAAAATAAAACTCTCAAAAGTGAGGAGGAACTAAGACTGGCCTCCATGAAGATTTTCACTCTCAAACTTGTCCACTCTCAGCTTCAGCAATTCCTCAATTACAGTGTAGGTTTTCTACCGTAGTACTAATCGCTACTGAAGTTTTTTCTTATGGGTTTCTCTTCTGGTGAGTTGTCATTATCTTTATTTGTATGTCTTTCTATACAATTTGGGGGCAGATGGTTAGTTTATGACCTCATTTTTTCCTTCCATAATTTTTTTTTGAGACGGAGTCTCACTCTATCACCCAGGCTGGCGTGCAGTGGCATGATCATGGCTCACTGCAACCTCCGCCTCCCAGCATGAGAAGCAATTCTCATGCTTCCGGCCTCCAGTAGCTGGGATTACAGGTGCCTACCACCATGCCCGGCTAATTTTTGAATTTTTAGTAGAGACGGGGTTTCACCATGTTGGCCAGATAAGTCTCAAACACCCGGCCACAGGTGATCTGCCCACCTCAGTCTCCCAAATTGCTGGGATTACAGGCATGAGCCGCTGCGCCTGGCCTTTAATTTTGTTTTTAATTGACACAATACTTTTACGTATCGTTGGAGCATAATGTGAGCATTAGATACATGTTTACATATGTAATAAATTATGGGATTTATCATGTCTGATATCATTATTTCTTTGTGGTGAGAACATTCAAAATTCTCTTTTCTAGCCATTTGAAATATTTAATACAAAATTGTTCACCATAGTCACTCTACTGTGCACTTGAATATATTCCTCCTTCTTAACTGTAACTTATTGCCCATTGACCATTTTCTCTCGTTTTGCACTCTTACACACCCTAATTTCTAGTAACCACCATTCTACTCTCTACTTCGATGATATCAACTTTATTAGATTCTGTATATTAGTGACAATGTGAAGTATTTATTTTTTTATGCCTGGTGTGTTTCACTTAACTGTGTTCTCCAGGTTCATCCTGTTGCTGCAAAGGACAGAAGTTTATCTTTTTTAATGACTGAATACTATTTCATTGTGTGTGTGTGTGCGTGCGTGTATATATATATATGTGTATATACACTGTGTGTGTGTATATATATGTATATATCACATTTGTAAAATCCTTGTATCTATTGAAGAACATCAGATTATTCCATGTCTTTGCTATGGTAAATAGTACTGCAATGGACATAAGTATGCATGTGTCTTTACAGTCGAATGATTTCTATTTTTGGGGTGTATACCAAAAAATTGGATTGCTGGGTCAAATGGAAGTTTGGTTTTAAATTCTTTGAGAAATCTTCAGACTGCTTTCAGCAGTGGTTGGAAAAATTTACATTCCCACTGGCAGTGTATAAGGTTTTTCTATTCACCACCCACCACCATCTATTATTCTTTGCCTTTTTAATATGGCTGTTGTGACTGATGTGAGATGGTATCTCGTGACTTCAATTTGCATTTTCTAATAACTGATATTGAGTATTTTTATATGCTTGTTGGATGCATGTGTGTCTTTTGGGAAGTGTATGTTAATGTTCTTTTTTCATTTTTAAGCAAGGTTGTTTTTGCTTGTTGAGTTACGTTCCTTTATCGATTGTAGCTATTAAACCTTTGCTGGATAAGTAAGTGTTTTCTCTCATTCTGTAGGTTGTGTGTTTACTCTTTGTAGTTTTTCTTGCTGTACAGAAGCTCTTTAGCTTAATTAGGTCTCACTTGTCAATTTTGTGATGGTTGGGTTTCAATTGCTTTTAGAGTCTTTGTCATGAATTCTTTGCCAGGGCCAATGTACAGCATGATATTTCCTAGATTTTCTTGCAGAGTTTTTTACACTTTTAAATATTACATTTAAGTCTTTAATCCATCTTGAGTTAATTTTTGTATATGGTATAATGAAGTGGTCCAGCTTCAATCATCTGCATATGACTAGCCAGTTATCCCAGCACTATTTATTGAATAAGGAGTCCTTTCCTTATTGTTTGTTATTGCTGGCTTTGTGAAAGATCAGATGGTTTAGTTGTGTGGCTTTATTTCTGGGTTCTCTAGCCTGTTCCATTGGTCTGTATGTCTATTTTTGTACCAGTATCCATGCTCTTTTAGGTATTGTAGCCTTATAGTATAGTTTGAAATCGAGTAATATGATCACTCCAGCTTTGTTCTTTCGCATAGAAAGCTTTGAATATTCAGCCTCTTTTTTGTTTGTTTCAAATAAGATTTTTCATTTTTAAAAAATTCCGTTAAAAGTGTCGTTGGTAGTTTGATAGGAATAACATTGAATTGGAAACTAAGTTTCTTTCGGTAGTATGTCCATTTTAGCAATATTGATCCTTCATATCCATGAGTGTGGAATGTTTTTCTGTTTGCTTTTGTCATCTCTAATTTTTTTTTAGCAGTGGTTTGTAATTCTCATTGTAGAGATCTTTCACCTCCCTGGTTAGCTGTGTTTCCAGATATTTTATTCTTTTTGTGACTCTTGTGAATATAATTGTATTTTTGATTGGATGTTGTTAGTGTATAGAAATGTTACTGATTTTCATACATCTATTTTGTGTGCTGAAACTTTGCTAAAGTTCTTTATCAGATCTAGGAACCTTTGGGTAGAGACTGTGGGCTTTTCTAAGTATAGAATTATATCGTTTGTGAAGTGAAATTATTTGACTTCCTCTCTTCCTGTTTTGGATGCCTTTTCTTTCTTTCCCCTGCCTGATTGCTCTGGCTAGGACTTTCATTATTATATTTAATAGGAGTCGTGAGAGTAGATATTCTTGTTTTGTTCTGGTTCTCAAAAGGAATGTTTCAAGCTTTTGCCCTTTCATTGTGATGTTGACAGTGAGTTTGTTATAGATGGCTGTTATTATCTTGAGGTACATATCTTTGATGACTAGTTTTTGAGGGTGTTTAACATAAAGGGATGTTAAATTTTATTGAAAGCCTTCACTGCATTAATCTTAATAAATCTTCTGAGAGATCATGTGGTTGTTTCTTAGCTCTGTTCATGTGATGAATAACATTTAATTTTATATGTTGAAATAACCATGCATCCCAGGAATAAAGCCTATCTGATCATGGTGGATTAGCTTTTCTGGTGGGCTACTGGATTCAGTTGGCTAATTTTTTGAGGATTTTTGCATCTATGTTCATCAGGGATATTGGCCTGATAATTCCTTTTTTATTCTGTTTCTGGTAGTTTTTGGTGTCAGGATGATACTAGCCTCATAGAATGAGTTAGGAAGAAGTCCCTCCTCCTACTTTTTTTGGAATAGTTTCAGTACAGCTAGTAGCAGCTCTTCTTTATATGTCTGGTAGAATTTGGCTGTGAATCCATCTGGTCCAGGATTTTTTCTGGTAAGCTTTTTTATTATTGATTCAATTTCAGAATTCAGTATTGCTCTGTTTGTGGTTTTAATATCTTCCTGATTCAATCTTGGGAGGTTGTATGTTTCCAGGAACTTATCCATTTCTTCTGTGTTTTCTAATTTGTGAGCATAGAAATGTTTATATTAGTTATCTAATTGTTTCATGTATTCCTGTGGCATCAGTGATAATATTTCTTTAGCCATTTTGTATTGTATTTATGAAGATCTTTTTTTCTTTAGTTAGCAGTCTATCAATTTTCTTTCAAAAGTCATTTTAATTGGATTTTTGTACAGTTTTAAAAAAAATCTCTGTTCAGTTTTAATATTTCTTGGCTTCTATCTTTGGGGTTGATTTGCTCTTATGTTTCTGGTTCCTCTATATATCACCAGGTGCAATGGCTCATGCCTATAATCCCAGCACTTTGGGAGGCCAAGGCGGGTGGATCGCCTGAGATCAGGAGTTTGAGACCAGCCTGACCAATATGATGAAACCTTGTGTGTCTCTCCTAAAAATACAAACATTAACTGGGCATGGTGGCACAAGCCTGTAGTCTCAGCTACTCAGGAGGCTGCGACAGGAGAGTTGCTTAAACTTGGGAGACAGAGGTTGCAGTGAGCTGAGATTGCACTACTGCACTCCAGCCTAGGTAGCAGAGACTGTGTCACAAAAATAAATATATAAATACAATAAAATAAAAATATACAATGTTAGCTTGTTAATTTTATATCTTTCTAACTTTTTAATGTGGATGTTTAGAGCTATAAACATTCTCTTTGACACTTTTCTTTTTAACAGTTTCCCAGTGATTTAGGTATGTTGTATATTTGTCTGTATTAGTTTCACTTAATTTCTTGATTTTAGCCTTAATTTTATTCTGTACCCAAAAGTCATCCAGAAGCAGCTTATTTAGTTTTTATTAAATTTTTATGGTTTTGAGAGAGCTTCTTGGTATTGATTTCCATTTTTATTGCACCGTATTCTGATAGTGTGGTTGGTATGATTTTGATTCTTTAGAATATGTTGAGAATTACCTTATGGCCAAGTATGTGGTGGTCGGTTGGCAGAGTATGTGTCTCGTGGTCATTCTGTTGGAGGGATGGGATGAATCTAATATGGATATCGTCTCTCAGTCTAGAACTTGTTTATGAATCTGGATGTTGCAGTATTGGGTGCAGATACATACATATATATATACATATATATATATATATATGCTTGTGTGTGTGTGTGTGTATATACAAATTTATGCATATATATATTTAGGATAGCTAAGTCTTCTCATTGAATCAAACCCCTTATTATGAAATGCCCTTCTTTGTCTTTTTTGATCATTGTTAGTTTAAAGTCTGTTTTGTCTGAAATAAGAGTAGTAACTCCTCCTTTTTTTTTTTTTTTTTTTTTTTTTTTTTTCTATTTGCGTGGTAGATCTTTCTCCATCTCTTTTCTTTGAGCCTATGCATTTCCTTGCATGTGAGATGGGTCTCTGGAAGACAGCATGCAGTTGGGTCTTGGTTCTTCATTTAACTTGCTCTGTGCCTTTTCAATGGGGCGTTTGCCCATTCTTTTTCAAGGTTAATACTGATATGTGCAGATTTGATCTTGACATTGTGTTGTTAGCTGTTTGTAATGTAAACTTGATTGTGTATTTACATTATAGTGTAAATAGCCCATGTACTTAAGTGTGTGTGTTTTCTTGTTTTTGTTTTTTTGGTTTTTGATACGGAGTTTCACTCTTGTTGTACAGGTTGGAGTGCAGTGGCGTGATCTCGGCTCACTATAACCTCCACCTCCTGGGTTCAAGTGATTCTCCTGCCTCAGCCTCCTGAGTAGCTGGGATTACAGGTGTGCACCACCACACCCCGTTGATTTTTGTATGTTTTTTAGTAGAGATGGGGTTTCACCATGTTGCCCAGGCCCTTAGTTGTGGTTTGTTTTTTTTTTAATTTTTGTGGTGGCCAGTAGTAGTTCTTCATTTCCATGTTTAATACACCCTTAAGAATCTCTGTTATTTATTTATTTTATTTATTTATTTATTTATTTATTTATTTTTGAGATGGAGTCTCTCTCTGTTGCTAGGCTGGAGTGCATTGGCACCGTCTCAGCTAATAACTGCAACCTTCGCCTCCCAGGTTCAAGTGATTCTCCTGCCACAGCCTTCTGAGTAGCTGGGACTATAGGTGCATGCCATCACGCCCAGCTATTTTTTTTTTTTGTATTTTTAATATAGATGGGGTTTCACCATGTTGGCAAGGATGGTCTTGATCTCTTGACCTCATGATCTGCCTGCCTCAGCATCCTAAAGTGCTGAGAATACAGGGGCGAGCCACCATACCTGACAAATAATCTCTTTTAAGGCAGGATAATGTAATGAATTCCCTTAGCATTTGCTTGAAAGGATCTTTTCTCCTTTGTTTATGAAGCTTAGTTTGGTGTGATTAGATTCTTGGTTGGAGTTTATTTTCTTTGAGAATGCTGAATATAGGCCCCCAAATTGTTTTTGTCTTGCATGGTTTTTTGTTTTGTTTTTTTTTTTGAGATGAAGTCTTGCTCTGTCGCCTGGGTTGGAGTTCAGTGGTGCGATCTCGGCTCACTGCAAGCTCTGCTTCCCAGTTTCACGCCATTCTCCTGCCTCAGCCTCCTGAGTAGCTGGGACTACAGGTGCCTGCTATCATGCCCGGCTAATTTTTTGCATTTTTAGTAGAGACAGGGTTTCACCGTGTTAACTAGGATGGTCTCGATCTCCTGACCTTGTGATCTGCCCACCTTGGCCTCCCAAAGTGCTGGGATTATAGGCATGAGCCACTGTGCCCACCCTTGTGTTGCATGTATTTTTTCTAGAAGATCTGTTGCTAGTCTGATGGGGTTTCCTTTATAAGTGACCTGTCCCTTCTTTCTGGTTGCCTTTAATATTTTTTTCTTTCACATTGACCTTGGAGAATCTAGCGACTGCATGTCTTGGGGATGGTTATCTTGTATGCTATATCCTGGGGGTTCCCTGAATTCTCTGAATTTGAATTTTAACCTCTCATGGAAGGTTAGGAAAATTCTCATGGACAATATCCTCAAAAATGTTTTCTAAGTTTCTTGTTCTCTCTCCCTTTCTTGTAGAGATGCCAGTGAGTTGTAGATTCTATGTCTTCACATATTCCCATATTTATTAAAGGTTTTGTTCATTTAAAAAAAATACGTTTTTCAGTTATTTTTGTCTGAATTAATTCAAAGAATTGGTGTTTGAGCTCTGAAATTCTTCCCTCAGCTTGATGTAGTCAGTTGTTAATATTAATGATTGTACTACAAAATATTTTTGTGAGTTTTTCAGCTTTATCTGATCAGTTTTGTTCCTTCTTAAGGCGATTTTATCTCTCATCTCTTGAATAGTTTCACTGAATTTTTTAGATTCCTTGAAATGGGTTTCAGCTTTCTCCTGATTCTTGATGATCTTCATTGGCATCCAGATTCCGAATTCTCTGTCATTTCAGCGATTTTATTCTGATTAAGAACTATTGTTTGGGAGCTAGTGTGGTCATTTGGAGACACTCTGACTTTTAGCATTGCCACAGTTGCATTGTGCTGGTTTCTTTTCATTCGTGTAGGCTGGTGTTTCTTTAACTGTGTTGTAATTTCAGTACAGTCAGCTTGTTTTACTCCTTGATGTTTTCAGAGGGCCCAAGACTTTGCAAAGTGTCTTTGAGGCTGAATTCTTGTCTTTCATTTCACAGGGGGACATATTAGCAAAGTATTATTGGTGTTAATGTTTGAGCTGCAATTGAGTAGATGGCACATAAGTGTAATGGCCAGCGGATAGGCTCTTGGCAACACTGGTCCTCTGTATTTTCTTGTGTTTGCAGCCATTCCCCCTTTCAGTGCTGTGAGAGTGGGGGCTCCTCCTCCACTTGAGTACTAGACACAGGTCTTGGCTTGGCACTCCCAGGCTGGCATCATAGCCCTGGGGTTAACTCAAGTTTTTTATTCCCTCCCCAGCTTGGGAGCAGCAGAGACGGGGACCTTGGCCTTGGCAATGGCAGAAGGCCTTTCACTTGTTTCTTGTTACCCTCAGAGATATGCAGACCTGCCAATCCAGATTGATCAGTCAGTATGGAGCAGCTACGTTGTGGGCCCACACTGGGACCCCTGCCTGGTAAAGAGCAGGGGATTTGGGGCCAATAGGGAAGAGAGACTGGGCTCTCCTCCATCTGTTGGCTGTGGCCTGCTAGAGGCATGAGCAAAACACTCAGGCTGTTTGTTTCTTCCCCAGCCTGAGGGCAGCAAGGGCAGGATCACTGCAGCAGTAATGGCAGAAGGGTTGTCAGTTGCCTCCGGGAACGCCACCCCAGAGAGGCACAGAGCCTCTGTCAGTGAGAATCTTCAGCCAAGGGTGAGGTGGCTGCACTGTGGGCTTAGGCGCAGGGTTCCACCTGGTGAACAGAGGAGCCAAGCCACAGAAGAGAGACTGGGCTTCTCTCCATCTTGTGGTTGTGGCATGCTGGAAGTGCTAGCAAAGCAATCAGGGTCTTCATTCTTTTCCCAGACCAAGGCCAGCAATGGTGGTACTGCTACAGTGGCAATGGCGGGGAGCCTATGGGTTGCCTCTGAAAGCTCCATTGCGGAGAGATGCAGAGATGGTCACCCCGGCTAGTAACCCATGGGAGTAGTCGAGGGCAGAATGGCTGTGCTGGGGCATGCGTCAGGGAAGACTCTATACAGTGAAAGAGTAGCAGGGAAGGGGACCCACGTGGAAAACAGTTTGTCTACTTTTTCTGTAAGGCAACCGTGGTATGCTGGAAGCCTATAGTAGTTCTTGGGCTCTTTAGTTCTTCCCTAGCCAATGAGAAGTGAAACCTGGAGACCCATGGCAGGTAGAAACAGCAGGCTTGTCAGTTACCTCTGGGAGTTCTGTCTGCAGAGTTGCAACCAGCCTGAGTGCTTAAGTAGGGGTTAAGTGGCTGCGCTGGGACCCAGGCCAGAGGGCATTTCTAGGCGAGGTGTAGTGGAAGTGGGGCCTCTATAGGAGATAGAGTAGGAGCAGGAGTGAGTCTGCTCCCTCAGCATTGTAGGTATAGCTATCCTGGGGCATGCGAAGGCAAGTCTCCCTAGTGAGCTTTAGCAACTGGCACTGTTGTGAGTCAGGAGTCAAGGCGCCAGGATTCCCATGTGGCCCTGACTGGAGGGTCTGCCCAGGCATGCAACTCTCTGTCAGTTGGGAGCCTGTGGGAAGGTGTTGGGGGATTTTCTGGGCCCAGAGTTTCCAAAGATCCATGGCGAGGCGAGTCACTGGCAACTCTTACTCACCGTACTTTCCCACCACAGTGGAGAGCCTCTCTTAGCTCAACACTAATTCTGGCTGGGTGGCTTTCCTGTTTCACTCCTCTCTGCTCTTTGTGGGTCACATTTCTTCCTTGATAAATTCTCCATTTTAAAACTTTACATACATTTATGGAATCAATTGCAATTTTGTTACATGCATAGAGTGCATAGTGCTATCAAGGTTCATCTATAGCATTATCAGAATTTTATTTTTTAAAAAAGATTTATAGAGATGAAGTTTTGCTATGTTGCCTAGGCTGGTCTCGAACTCATGGGCTCAAGCTATCTGCCTGCCTTGGCCTCCCAAGGTGCTAGGATTAAAGGTGTAAGCCACCGAACCTGGCCAGAATTGTTTTTCCTTTATACAGCTGAATAATATTCTGTGTACGTGTATATCACGTTTTGCTTATCCATTCCCCTATTTATGGGCATTAGGGTTGGTTGTACTTTTTCACCATTGAATAATGTTGCTGTGAACACAAGTGTACGAATACCTGTTTGAGTCCTTGCTCTCAGTTCTTTGAGTATATACACTGAAAGGGAGTTGTTGGATCATATGATAATTCTACGCTTAATATTTTAAGGAACTGCCAAACCATTTTCCACAGGGGCTGCACCATTTTACATTCCAAAAAGCAGTGCATAAAGGTTCCAGGTTTTTGATATCCTTGCTGACAGTTAGTATTTCCTGTTGATGTGTTATATATTTATAGTGTTTGAAATTCATTTGAGGGTATTTGCTGTTAACAAAATGTTACAGGTTTTTTTCAAAGAGAACAATATGCTGTATTATAAAGAATCTCACGTGTTACTTGATGCCTGTGATCTATTTTTTTTTTAGTAAAAAGAGGAACTTATCTCCACCCAGCCTCAGTCCACTGCACCCACTCTTTGCTGTGTCAGGATATGCAGGGGAGAAAAGGAGCTTGGCAGCTCTGTCCTGTGTTGAGCTGTGGTAGCCCATCACTGGGTTGTAAAGCACCTCTCCTCCTCCTCCTCCTTGGGAGAAATTTCACTGATTGACTCAGCCATCTGGATTTATTTTGGGTGTAATGTTGATGTAATTTTATTGAAATAACACTAAATAGAAAGTTAGGGGATGGATTCTCTAGCTGATGAGAGTTTTGGGCAAATCAAGTACATAATTTCTAAGCCTTATTTTTTCTCTTAGGCAAGAAAACTATAAATTAGGCAGCCCATGGGAGACCCTCGAAGCCCTGAATGTGGGTGTAGGACACCAGATTTCTACTACTCACTTTCTGATTACTTCCCTTGCACAAAGATCATGGCCCAAGTAGCAATGTCCACTCTGCCTGTTGAAGGTGAGAAGTCTTCAAAGAGCAGGATGGTGGTGACATTCCTCATGTCAGCTCTTGAGTCCATGGCGAGACCTTCTATTCTGACATTCCATAGTTGGGTAGGACTGGGCCATAGATGAAGTTGATTTGTTTTTGTAGAATATATAACTTTATGTTTTTTTAGTTTTAAGGAATAGTTTTTTTCTTGAATAGAAGTTATAGATTTAAGCCTTTCAAATCACATTTTATGACCATACTTCAAAATGTTTATTTTTTATTTTATTCATTTATTTAGAGATGGAGTCACGCTCTATTGCCAGGCTGGAGTCTTGGGTGGCGTAATCAGCAGCTCCGCAACCTCAAACTCCCTGGTTCAAGCAATTCCCCTGCCTCAGCCTCCCAAGTAGCTGGGATTACAGGCACATACCACCACGCCCAGCTAATTTTTGCATTTTTAGTAGAGACAGGGGCTTCACCATGTTGGCCAGGAGGATCTCCATCTCCTGACCTAGTGATCCACCCACCTCAGCCTCTCAAAAGTGCTGGGATTACAGGTGTGAGCCACCACAGCTGGCCCAGGTTATTTAATTTTTACATTTAGTCTCAAATATTTTTCTATGACGATGTTAGGCAATCATTTGTTTTGCAACTGTTAACTTTGAAATTATGTATAATATTTTTGGTTACTCGGAATGAGTTTGTATACTAGAGAATGATGCTGAAGTTTTATTGTATCTATATGTAAAAGATTCCCAGAATTTGAGGCCATCAGGGCATCTTGACTCTTTTATATCTGTGTTTTCTTCTGCTTACACATTCACTATTCCATTAACCACCTGTTTCCAAATTGTTTAGTGTTAGCTGTTTACTTTTGTTTGTTTGTTTGTTTAAGACGGAGTCTCACTGTGTCACCCAGGCTAGAGTGCAGTGGTGCCATCTCAGCTCACTGCAACCTCCACCTCCCTAGGCTCAGGTGATTCTTCTGACTCAGCCTTCCTAGTAGCTGGGACTGCAGACATGTGCCACCACACCTGGCTAATTTTTTTTTTTTTTGGTAGAAATGGGGTTTTACAATGTTGGCCAGGCTGGTCTCGAACTCCTGAGCTCAAGTGATCTGTCTACCTTGGCCTCCTAAAGTGCTGGGATTACAGGTGAGAGCCACCACACCTTGTCAATCTTTCCTTCAAAAAAAAAAGCCCATCATATGCATAATTACAACAGAATATTGAGTGCTGATTATATAGTTTTTATTTTTGTGTTACTATAGTAGTTAACAATGTATCGTATTTTTATAGGTAGGTAGCTGGAAATAGTATTTATTTTAAAAAGTATCAGGCGGGCCGGGCGCGGTGGCTCAAGCCTGTAATCCCAGCACTTTGGGAGGGGCGAGGCGAGGGTGGATCCGCAGTCAGGAGATCGAGACTAGCCTGGCAACGATTGAAACCCGTCTCTACTAAAAAATACAAAACTAGCCGGTGAGGTGGCGGGGTGCCTGGTCCCAGCTACTGGGAGGCTGAGGCAGGAGGTAAGTAAGCCAGGCGGAGCTTGCAGTGAGCTGAGATCCGACCCACTGCACTCCAGCCTGAAGCGACAGAAGAACTCCGTCTCAAAAAAAAAAAAAAAAAAAGTATCCGGAGCTAGGTATTTTCTATTTTTCTTTTACTTTTTTTTTTTTGAGTTGGGGTCTTACTCTGTTGTCCAGATGGGAATGCAGTGGTGTAATCATGACTCGCTGTAGCCTGGACATCCTGGATTCAAGTGTTCTTCCCACCTCAACTTCTGAGTAGCTGGGACTGCAGGCATGTGCTACCACATCTGGCTACTTTTTTTGGGTTTTGGTAGAGATGAGCTCTTACTATGTTGCCCAGGCTGGTCTCTAACTCTTGAGTTCAAGCGATTCTGCCTCAGCCTTTCAAAATCCTGAGATTACAGACATGAGCCACTGTTCCTGGCCTAGCTAATTTTTAAGCTTTTTTGTATAGATGGGGTTTCCTTATGTTGCCCAGGCTTATTTCAAACTCCTGGGCTCAAGCGATCTTTCTGCCTTGGCTTCCCAAAGGGATTACAGATATGAGCCACCATGCATGGCCTTAGGTATTTTCTGACACGTTAAATGCAAATATTTTAAGTAGGAGGAGCTATACATTTTCTTCCTCTTAAGTGGTTGGAAGGTAATAGATAGTGCTTAACCTCACAGAGCTCTGTGTGACATAGTTTGTGGATGCTTTTTTTTATTTTTTGAGACACGATCTGACTCTTTTAGAATTGAGGGCAGTGGCATGGTCGTACCTCAGTGCAGCCTTGACCTCTTGGGTTCACGTGATCTTCCTGCTTCAGCCTCCCAAAGTGCTGGGATTATAGGCTTGAGCCACTGTGCTTGGCCACCTATTTTGTTTTCTTAAATGGAAATTATTTTTGCATAATTAAAATTTGCATTAAAAATTGTTTTAAAAACTTGATAAAATTATCTCCTTAAAGATATTTGAGAATGGTTAGTGGTTATATGCTGTTATTTTATTAATGTGACTTGTTTCTGCCTTGTGATCATAAAACCAGCTAAAATTTGTGACTGTTAATGTTAAATAAAAATTTAGAGATGAAATGCTGTTCTGTTGTTGATAATAAAATCATTTTTAAAATACAAATTTCTTATAGAGTACCATGGTCGTTACGTCCTTACAATTTCTTTATAGTCCCTTTATCTTCAGCATAGGCATTTCACTATTCTCAGGCTTTATCTCTTCCTCCCCAGCATTAGTAAGACCATTTCTCCTCCTGTTCCTATTTGTATATTACACAGTATAATTAAAGGTGTAGAAACTGTTGAGTTCTTGACTGGCTTGTCAGAATACTAAACAGACGTAGGCTGACTTCATCTCTTCCTTGGCTGGTAGACTTCTTTTGTCTTATCCGTGGATAGTACATGAATCTTGATTTGCTCTTTCATAAACTGCCTTTGCTGACAGGATTAAGTGTGGATAGTGAAGCGAGAATGCACCCTCACTTACCACAAGGTAAGTAAATAATAGTTCCTTACAGGAGAGCAGCCACAGCACATTTCATGTAAGTGCAATGGAAGGAAATTACCGTGCCCTATCATTCTTCACTCTGGGGCGCTGTTGGCTCCTTCTAGGCCAGAAGTTCTGCTGCTATTGTAGTTCAAAAGATTTCTGATCACCTTGCTAGCTGCTAGATTAGTTATTGAAGATAACATTTTAAAGCAATATTATGCAAAAATAATTTCCATTTAAGAAATTAAGAAGGGTGATTATTGCACAAATCAAAAACAAATAGTGGGAAATATAGTTTTCAACAAATGATACTGAGAAAATAGGGTATTTGGTAAAAAATAAAAAAACTTCAATATATAGTCCTCATCATGTGATGAGTTAAATTCTAGATGAGCAAAATAGTTATACTAAGACACATTTAAAACTTAAATCAAAATATATATAATTATTATGTAATTATTTAATTCCATAAACGGCTTTTCTATGCCTAAAATAAGTGATGAGTACTTGTATGGATCAGTAGGAAAATACACTAACACATTTGAAAAATAGGCAAAGGATATGATAATTTTCAGAAAATTATGCTACAATGCTCTTTAATTTTAACACCAATCAGTGGAGTATGTTTATGATAGTAAGATACCCCTTTTCAAGGTTTCTGGAAAAGTTGCATGGTAACATTTGCTAGGATATTATGAACCTTATTAGGAAGCAAATTTTAGTAAATTTTGAGTATATGGAGTATTTACTCTCAATGTTTTTTCTTTTGGACTCTCATGTCTCTGATTCTTTTGAGAAAGTCATTCAAGATGTACATATTTTGTTCCCATTTATTACAGTAGTGTTCTTTTTAAGAGGGAAAATTGGAATCACTGACCTTTGAAATAATGTTAGCACTAAATGAATTATGGTATATACATAAAATGGAATACTATATACTCTATAACATTTTTAAAGAATATTTAATCCTAGAAATATACTTAGTAAAAGTCAGTGAGTACTCACCTAAATGTGATTCTGGCTATGTGTAGATGTGGGAATACTTCTGGAGGAAGGAAATACGTAGTGAATGCCGTAACGTGAGTTCCAAACCCCTCTTTGAATACTGATGGCACTAATTTCCCCAGCTACTGTAAGTGTTTGCCCCAAGTCACCTTGCCCACCCTTGCCCCGAGGAGGGCCACAGTGGCTTCTGAGCTCATGGTGCAGCTGCATCCCTGTTCATTCCTGCGTGCCTCCCACCTCCGGGGTGCTGTTACTGACAGCGCTCCCCAGCAAGCGTGTGTAAAATCTGTGTCTATTTCTTGGAGAATCTGACCTATAATAGATTAAAAGGGATTTCTGCATTTTTTTTCTTTTAAATTCTGTGTTGTCTTTTGTTTAAAATCAGACAAAAATTTAGGAAGAATAGTACCTTTAAAAATGCTGTTAGATTTGTGTTAGATTTTTTAATTCATCTAGCAGAAATGGTGTTTTTAAATGTCTGCCTTTAACATGTTTGCTGTTTGTCTTGTTTAAAGCACTGATCAAGTTTAAGACCAAAGTGACCTGCATCACAGTTTACAAAACAGATGTGTTTGCCTTCAGAACTGAAGGATGGAGGACATAGTTTTTTCAGTACCAGAAAGGACATTTAAATAGATTTCATAAAATATTGTAAGCATTTTTTTTTTTTTTTGACAGTGTCTTGCTCTGTCACCAGGCTGGAGTGCAGTGGCGTGATCTTGGCTCATTGCAGCCTCCACCTCCTGAGTTTGAGAGATTCCCCTGCCTCAGCCTCCTGAGTAGCTGGGACTACAGGCACACGCCACACACCCGGCTAATTTTTTGTAATTTACTAGAGTTAGGGTTTCACCATGTTGGCCAGGATGGTCTCAATCTCTTGACCTTCTGATTTGCCCCCCTCAGCCTCCCAGAGTGCTGGGATTACAGGCATGAGTCACTGTGCTAGGCCAGCATTGTATTTTTATCATTTTTTATTTTATTAATTCTAAACCTAAACATTTATATATATGTCATTTTCTTCTAAAGCAGAATGAGGTTTAAATTATAAAGATTTCCCTCCCTCCCTTCCCTCCCTCCCTCCTTCCTTCCTTCCTTCCTTTTTTTTTGAGACAGAGTCTCACTCTGTTGCCTAGGCTGGAGTGCAGTAGCATGGTCTTGGCTCACTACAACCTCTGCTTCCTGAGTTCAAGTAATTCTCCTGCCTCAGCCTCCTGAGTAGCTGGGATTACAGGTGTGTACCACCACACCCAGCTAATTTTTTTCTATTATTACTAGGGACGGGGTTTTACTATGTTGGTCAGGCTGGTCTCGGACCTCCAGCCACCTTGCACTCCCGAAGTGCTGGGATTATGGGTGTGAGCCACCGTGCCAGACTGAACTATAAAGGATTTTCTGAAATGTTCATGGAGACATTTCAAAATGCTCAAAAGGAATCACAGTAGTGGTAATATGTCAGGGTAAATACTGAAGAGTTAAGAAAAATGGAAAGTGTTAATAGTATGGGGTTTCTTTCTTGGTTTTACTCTGAATTAATAAGACACTTTAGAGAGAAGGAATGAAGGTAGAGAAATTTTGAATAGATTAAAAGTTCTTACTCAGATAATGAGTTCTTTTCTAAGTAAATATTTGGTGTATTGAAAACAAGAAATTCACTTTGCAAATGAGTTTGTTTAAGGAAGATGCAAAATTAAACAGTTCTCCTCAACTCACTCAGTGGAATCACCTTATCAGAATCTTCAGTGGGTTTTGTAATCCTCATTTAGAGAAGTGTTGAGCTTATTTGACATTGGAACACGGTCTTAAAATTTACTATAGGATGTTAGTACTTATGACCTTTCACAGTATGACAATTTTCCTATCTTTGTGTAACTGAACACTATCGATAAAGTTTCATGTTAACTGAGTGGTAGAGCATTTTCTTAAAAACATAGAAAGGAAACCAAAAGGTAGGGTGCCTATAGGCACAGAATACATACAGGCATACCTCATTTTTTGAGCCCTGCAGATACTGCAGTTTTTACAAATTGAAGATTTGTGGCAACGTTGTGTCAGTTAAGTCTATTGTGCCATTTTTCCAACAGTGTGTGCTCGCTTTGGTTCTCTGTGTCACATTTGGTAACTCTTTACAATATTTCAAACTTTTTCATGATCGTTATATGTACTGTGGTGACCTGAGATCAGTGAGCTTTGATGTTACTGTTGTAATTTATTTGGGACTCCATGAACGCACCCATATGAGATGGCAAATCTAATTGTTGAATGTTGTATGTTCCCATCATTTTCTCTCCTAAGGCCTCCCTAGTCCCTGAGGCACAATATTGAAATGAGGCCAGTTAGTAGCCCTCCAGTGGCCTCTAAGTGTTCAAGTAAATAATAGTTGCAGGCTGCTCACTTTAAATCAAAAGCTAAAAATGATGAAGCTTAGTGAGGAAGACATGGTGGCAGCTGAGAAAGGTTGAAAGCTAGGCCAGTTTGCCAGGTGGTGGGTGTACAGGAAAAGTTATCAAAAGAAATGAGAAATGCTGCTCCAGTGAACACACAAATGATAAAAAAGCAAAACAGCCTTATTGCTGATAACCTACTTGGTCATGGTGTATGATTCTTTTTATTTATTGCTGAATTCAATTTGCTAATATTAGTAAGGATTTTTGCATCTATATTTATGAAGGATATTGGTCTATAGTTTTCTGTCTTTGTGCTTTGTCTTATTTTATCAAGGCAATACTGACCTTATAGAATAAATCGGAAAGTGTTTTCTGCTCTTTTCTTTTCTGGGAGAAATTTTGTAGAATTGGAGTTAATTCTTCTTTAAAATTTGATAGAAATCTCCAGTGAAACTGTCAGGTCCTAGAGATTTCTTTTTTGGGAGATTTTAAATGACAACATCTGTTTTCTTTTTCCTTTTTTTTTTTTTGAAACTGGAGTCTCACTCTGTTGCCCACGCTGGAGTGCAGTGGTGCAGTCTTGGCTCACTCTAAGCTCCACCCCCTGGGTTCACACCATCCTCCTGCCTCAGCCTCCCAAGTAGCTGGGACTACAGGTGCGCCACCACGCCTGGTGAATTTTTTGTATTTTTTAGTAGAGACGGGGTTTCACCATGTTAGCCAGGATGGTCTCAATCTCCTGACCTCATGATCCACCTGCCTCAGCCTCCCAAAGTGCTGGGATTACAGGCGTGAGCTACCGTGCCCGGCCTCTTTTTCCTTTGTTTGGCTTAACCAACACACGTCTATTTGTCACAGTTCTGGAGGCTGAAGGCCCAAGATCAAGGTGCTGGCAGTGTTGGTTCTCCCGAGGCCCCTCCTGAGCTTGCACATGGCCTTCTCCTCCCTGTATCCTCATATGACCTTTCCCTCCAGGCCTACTGCAGATGCAGCTTTCTTAATAGTGACTGGTCTACTCAGATTCTCTAGTTTGCATGGAGTAGGTTTTGATAGTTTGTAGTGTTTGTGGAATTGTTCCTTTTCTTATAAGTTGTCTGATTTATGTGTGTAGAGTTCTTTATACTGTTTTCTTATTATCCTTGTGATGTCTGCAGAGTCTATAGTAAAAATCCTCCAGTTCATTCTTTCCTGATACTGGTAATTTGTCTTTGCTCTTTTTGACAGTTTAGTAAAGGTTTTATCAATTTTATAAATAGCTTCAAAGAAATAGCTTTTTGTTTTATTCACTTTTTCTGTTTCTCAATTTCATTGATTGTACTCTTTTATTCCCTTCCTTCTGCTTGCTCTGTGGACTTTGGTTTTCAAAAGTTTGACTGTAATGTGTAGTTGTATGGATTTCTTTGGGATTATCCTGTTTGGTATTCATTCAGCTTCTTGAATATATGGGCTTGGGTTTTTGCTAAATTGGGGAAATTTTAAACCATTATTCCTTTTTTTTTTTTTTTTTTTGAAGAGCCCAGTCTCGCTCTGTAACCCAAGGCTGGAGTGCAGTGGGCGTGTTTCGGCTCACTGCAAGCTCCGCCTCCCGGGTTTAGGCCATTCTCCTGCCTCAGCCTCCAAAGTAGCTGGGACTACAGGCGCCCACCACCTCGCCCGGCTAATTTTTTTTGTATTTTAGTAGAGACGGGGTTTCACCGTGTTAGCCAGGATGGTCTGGATCTCCTGACCTCGTGATCCGCCCGTCTTGGCCTCCCAAAGTGCTGGGATTACAGGCGTGAGCCACCGTGCCTGGCCTTAAACCATTATTCTTGAGTGCTTTTCCAACCTCAGCCTCCTTCTACTCCCTCTGGCACTCTGATGACATCCCCGTTAGTCTGATGTGTCCCAGAGATGCTTTTTTTTTTTTTTTTACTTCAATCTATTTCTCCTCTGTTGTGTTCTGATTGGGTAATTTCTACCCTTTATATTCATGTTTATGGATTCCTTCCTTTTGTCATCTCCATTACGTTGTTGGGCTCATTCGTTGAACTATTTAAATTGGTTATTGTATTAGTTCTGAAATTTTTATTTGGTTATTCTTTATATCTTGATATATAAAAAATTGAATGTATGTATCTATATACTTTTTACTGAGATTTTTCTGTTTTATGGTAGATACTTTATATTTTTTATTTATTTCAAGTATGTTCATAATTGCTTGTTGAAAAGTTTTTATGATAGCTGCTTTAAAAGTCTTTCCGGATAATTCCAGCATCTTTGCCATCTTTGTGTTTGTGTTTTTTGTTGTCTTTTCTCATTTAGTTGAGATCTTCCTGGTTCTTGGTGTGATGAATGGCTTTTGATCAAAAGCTGTACATTTTAAGTACTGTAAGACTGAATCTTACTTAAATCTCATGTTTTAGCAGACCTGCTTCTCGGGGGCTGCTTTATTGCTGACAGGTAGAGGTGGAAGTCCAGGCTCGCCTTGAGCCTCAGTTGACACCATGGTCCAGGTTTCTTGTCGCTGTGGAGGGAGTTGTGAATTTAGGTTCTCACTAGATCTCCACTGAAATCACCCTGTCTGAGAAGAGGAAAGGCTGTTACTGCTTCCCCCAGAGCCTCCGATGATACCTTGGTTGCCACTGAGACGTCCTGAAAGACTCACTCTCAGCTTGGTCTCAGTGGAATAGGGAGGGCACCGTATTTTCTGCTGGGTGGGAGTGGGGTTCTGGCTCCCCATACGGTCTCCGTGGACACCACCCAGCGGGATGGGGATGTTTTGTTTCCATCTGGCAGGGAAGAAATTCCTTCTCAGTCTTACTCCAGCGGTGTTCCTGAGGACCAGTGACCTGCTGAGCATGGAAATTCAGGCTCTTCACACTTGGCCTTTGCTGGTGTGAGGCTGAAGGTTTTTCTGTGGTGGTTCTCTGGAGTAGAGAGGTTATTGTCTAAAAATGATCTGTCTTGCTAGGTTGCTCCTTTCTTTCTTAGATTCTTTGTTAAAGCGAGCAGCTCTTCTCAGGGTCTTTTTGGTCTGCACTGATTGGTGCTTCCAGCTTGCCACCTTCCCCATTACCCAGTGTGGGATGTGTGAAGCAAAAAGGAAACCCAGGTCCTCCCTCAGGTGCTAAAGTTCCTTGCCCGTCTATCTTCTCCTCACTCTTCAGTCTTCTTGCGTTTGCTTTGTATATAATGTCCAGAGATTGTAGTTGTACTTAGCAGGAGGAATACAGGAAAGAATGTCTACTCCATCTTCGAGAAGTGGGAGTCTTGTCTCCTGCTTTTGTAAGATAACAGGTTTAGATCTACACACACATTTGCCTGGCTACACCTCTGTTCTCCCTGTATCAGAGCACTTGTCACAGAATGACAGTGATTGTGCAAGTATGTCTGATCTCCTCTCGCCTGTGAGTATGCCAGGAAGGCCGGTCTTGATTTCAGTATTTCTCAGCACATAGTGGTCATTCACTGCCGGTTGAGGTGGGTCTGCTGCCCATTTCTAGCCATGTCTTTTCATAGGTGTGTGCAGCCCGAAAACCTTCAGTCACCTGCCCAGGTACCTCAGGACACCCTCATCTTCCATATTGTGCCTGGAATTGCTGAACTTGGGCCTGGGGTTCTGCTTCAGGCTGAGAAACTAAACCTGGAGGATAGTGGTTTCGGTGAATCTCCTTATCACCTGGTCCAACCGTATCATTTTACAGATGGGCAAAGGGAGGCCTAGGTAGGTGACTTACTGAAGGTCAGGTTAACAGCACAACTGAATTGAAATCCAAATCTCATGCAAGTCCAGTTCCTTCTCTTGTTGTGTTTTTCTGCCTTCTTCATTCTGTAGCCTGAAAGTGGGCTCCAATTGTAGCTTTTGTTTGTTTTTTAGTAACTTTAAAACAGGGGGCATAACCACACTGTTTCATGTTTTGTTTTGTCTTTTTAATTGACTGTTAAATTTTATTGATTGCAACCTGGAGACCACAATTTTAATACATTACTAGAAGTTTCACAATTGTATTTCTAATGGGCCTGTTTCTTTTCAGCAGGCGTACGGCTATGGGCCATATAGTGGTGCGTACCCGCCAGGAACTCAAGTTGTCTATGCTGCGAATGGGCAGGCCTATGCCGTGCCCTAGCAGTACCCATATGCAGGTAACTCAAGCCAGCCTTTCATTCCTCATTTCTATCCATTTGCTGAGTAGACCAGAGAGACCTGTAAACATTTTTATTTTTCAGTTTAAGGTTAAGTGAGCTGTATTTTCTGGTTGTAGACCACAAATCACTGTGTTACTGTGCTTTAAAAAAGCCTTTGGTAGTTTCATATTGCTCTGCAAAGCTAGAGTAGGCTTGATTTTTAGAACTTTGCTAATTGTGTCTGGATTAGTTCTCAGAGAATTTCGTACTTATTGGGATTCACTTACATTGAGAAGCAGCCAGAGTAAGAGGCCCATTTTAAGGGATGAGAGGGACCTTTCAGCTGTTCTTCTGGTGAGGTCCTTGGAAAGTTATCACTACTGAGGTGATGTTCTGTTTCACAGTGGAGTAGAGGCCTGGAAAGGGCTTGTATTTATTCTGGGCTTGGAGTCTGTTCTTTCTGTTCTTCACCTTACATGAAACACATGGCAGGCGTGAGTAGCTGGTGTAGGAGTATCATGTCTGGGTCTCCTGGGCAAGGTGGTTGGCAGGGTGGAGGTGTGGGACAATGCTGGCCACTGCTGGGGCTGCAGTGAGGGTGGGGAGGGCAGAACTGTGGTCGATGGCCCCTGTGAAGTGAGGCTGGCCAGGCACAGTGGGCACAGCACCATAGCACAGGATGCACAGGTGGGTGAGCTGGAGCCAGAGGCTGAGCTCAGGAGAGACAGGAATGTGGGGGTTTGCAGGAGGAGGAGGAATCCCGGGCTGTGAGCAAAACTAGCATGGTGTCTCAGTGCAGAGGCAGAGGGAGGTGAGCTGGTACCAGAAGGGTGGGCCACTGATCGTGGTGCCCAGAGAAGTCAAGGAGGCCTCTGGTTACAATCTCAGATGGTGTCCTTGTAGTTGGTGGTGGTTGCTTTGGCTTTGGATGCATTTAGCACTTAAAACGGGTTCTGGAGTCTGGAGTAGAAATAGAGAAATTCCACAATGCTCTCTTCTGGGAATCTGAGGAGCTGATCATCAGCTAGCATGGGGACTTGGGAGGGATCCTGCTTTAGCACTCTTTTTCATGTCAAGTTGAAAAACCATTAAAATAATAAAGAATTATGACAGATTAAATATTTGTCCATTGTCTTGTGAGTCTAGCACACATACTTTTGTTTGAATTACAGTAAGTCCTCACTTAACATCAACAGTAGATTCTTGGAAACTCTGAGTTTCTGTGAAACAACATGTAATGAAACTGATTTTACCGCAGATTAATTGGTATAAACAAGAGTTAAGTTTCTGTGGCTTATTTCTGGTCACAAAAACATCACCACTTCTAATGTTAACCATTGAAATTAATGTGAGCTATACATACATGTAAGATTAATAAAGACAAGTAAGATAATTATTTACCCAGTTATTTCAGTTCGTGGCCATGGGTGGCTGGACCCTCTCCCAGCAGCTCAGGGCTCAAGGTGGGAATGCACCATGGATAGGATCCTATCTCATTGCAGGGCACACTCACCCACACCCCCTCACTCCGACTGGGACAGTTTAGACACGCTGATTCACCTCAGGGACACATCTTTGGGATGGGAAGGAACTGACCTATCCCAAGAAAACCCACGCAAACGTGGAAAGAACCTTCACGCGCTGCACAGGCGGTGCCCCGAGGGGAATCGGTTCTTTTCTTCTTATTAATGTTATAATGAAACTACGTTAAATGAAACTATTATTTGAGGACCTCCTGTACTTCCTCCATATAAAATATTTTCTCCTTATAATCATGCATTTGTGTTTCTAGTCTTGTTTTTAAATTATATGTATTGAATCCCAAGTGCTACGAAATACTCATAAGTATTTTTAGTAATTGCCTATTATCATATTGGGTGATGTGTTACTAAACCTTCCAGTATTGGCTGTTTTTTCCTCTCTCTTTTTTTTTTTCTTTTTTTGCTATTGTAGATACTTCTTTGAACATCTTTAGTCATTTTCCTTTTTGTTCCTATTGAATATGTATTAGAATATATTTCTTTTTTTTTTTTTTTGAGATGGAGTTTCATTCTTGTTGCCCAGACTGCAGTGCAATGGCATGATCTCGGCTCACTACAACCTCTGCCTCCTGGGTTCAAGTGATTCACCTGCCTCAGCCCCTCAAGTAGCTGGAATCACAGGCATGTGCCACCATACCCGGCTAATTTTGTATTTTTAGTGAGATGGTTTCACCATGTTGACCAGTCTGGTCTCAAACTCATGACCTCAGGTGATCCATCCGCCTTGGCCTCCCAAAGTGCTGGTATTACAGGTGTGAGCCACCCTGCCCGGCCTAGAATATAGTTCTTTTTTTTTTTCCTCCCCCAACTAGAATATATCTGTATATGCAGACAGGCCCTAACTCAGGATGGTTTGACTTAATGATTTTTTGACTTTACGATGGTGCAAAAACAATGTACATTTAGTAGAAACCGTACTTCAGGTACTCCTACCCCCATTCTGTTTTTCACTCTCAGTGTAGTACTCATTCAGTTACATGAGATCTTCGACACTTGATTGTAGTAGACTTTGTGTTAGCTGATTTTCCCAGCTACAGACTGATGTTAGTGCTCTGAGCAGTTGAAGGTGGGCTGTGTTAAGGTATGATGTTCAGTAGGTGAGGCATATTAAATGCATTTTGACTATGATGTTTCAACTTACGATGAGTTTATTGGGAGGTAACCCCATTGTAAGTTGAGAAGCATCTCTATTAATACGTCAGAAAGCATAGACATTTTTGAGGGTTCTTTTGGATATGATTTAAAAATACAAATGCTTTCAAACATAAAAAATAGGGATGATGGTATAATGAACTATCATGTGTCCATCACTGGCTTCAGTAGTTACCACATCATGTCTAATCTTTTATCTCTACCTCAGCCTCCTTTCTCTACCTCTGGATTAGTTTAAGAGACATCCCAGATTTGTAATCATTTCAAGTCTTAATATTACATTAAATCTGGATAGCATTTTACCAAGTTAATCCCAGAATGATTTACCAACTGATAATATCACTAGCAGTTACTGATGCTGTGGTTTATCTGTAATCCCATAAAGATTGCTTGTTGTGCTCTGAAAGTTTTGATAGCTTCAGTAGGTCTGAAGTGGAATCATCGACTTGCTTTAGTTTATATCCCCTTTTATGAATCATTTTCCTTTTGCACATTTTTCTGTTGGAATCCCATGGGGTGGTGAGTTTTAAGCCTTAGCCTTGCCACATGAGAGCCAGCCTCTTTCTCAGGTTCTTAGGGCAGTTGCCGCTGTTTTCTTACTGTACAGAGAGCACAGATACTGCGGACGTGGTTGTTTAGGGCACTTCAGAAATTAGTCCATCCTTGCCCTTAGCTCTCGTCAGTAGAGTAGAAGTAGCACTCTCACAGGCAGTACTGGAGATGCTTGCCCGCGTGGGGGCTGGATCAGTGGGCATTATGCAGCCTGCCTCAGGGTGGTGACCAGGCAGCCCCCAGACCTGCTTGCTGTGGAAGGGTCAGCTGGGTTTGTGGTTGATACACAGCAGCTTGTGCTGACAACCAGATGGGTGCTTTGCCACCTCCATGCCATCCTGTCTGCCAGGGTCTCAGAGCCTAGAGCTAGTCCACAAGAACCCTCCTAGTCACGCACAGAGCTGGTTAAGGCTTTCTGTTGAGTGATTGGGACCAGTGGTTGGTCGGCCAATTGAGAAAGTACAGAGTACTGTAGATGTTCTGTAAACATTGTGCTGTGATTTCACCCACTAGTGGGTGCTCGTTCGGCTCTCTCATCATGTGGGGTTAGGGTGTTTGCTTTGAGTTGGCTCCTTTGGTTGGAGTCTTCTATTTGTCTTGTAGAGACCATCCTCATGACACGTCATTGCACTGCAGTTTCCAGGGGTAAGTCCAAGAGCAGACTTCTAGATTTTGAGACTATAGTGCTCCCATCCTTCCATCTTTTATAGTTTTCTCCATTCCCTGATTTGATGATAATTTGTAAAAGTACCTTCCTTTATTTAGTTTTCCTGTAGTATCTTAGTTGCCATAGAAACTGTGTCTGCCTTTTTCTCCTTCACATTTTGACCATTTATGTAGTATTAGTTAAACTAGGCAATTAAAATAGTGTGCTGACCTGGAAGCATCCACAGCTGATTCTGGCAAGGACTGAGTTCAGTGCAGGAGCAGAGCTGAGCAGGAGCCACAGGAGAGTGGCCTGGTCCTGCAGCCAGCGGACCTCAGCATGACCTGCAAGGGCAGGAGAATGCAGATTTTCCAGGAGAGCTTTTCATTAGGTCAGCTCACAGGTTCCATCGTGTTACATTTGGCTAGTTAGAGTTAACATTACTGAATGTTTTAAAATGTCAGGGCTGTGAAAGTAAATGCCATAATTCCCTAGTTTTGAAATTTAAACATTGCAAAAATAATCACTTGCTTCCAATACTGTTACCTGTACGAGATCAGCCCTTAGATTTACAATGGTTTCATTGTACTACTCTGTGCCTTTTGATTTTTGTCATTCATCATCTTCTGTTGGATTTGAGGCATTAGTGGGTATAAATGCATACTCTAGCCAGAATGCCTGGGTTTGTGTGGCCTTAGTGTCCTTAACCATTGTGTGCCTCGGTTTGCCCATCTACAGAATAGGGATAAGAGCGCACTCAGTTGAGTAAGAGCATTTCAGTGTATGTAGTGCTGTTGGTTTGGAAATGTTTCACCTTCCTGGTATCTGGTTCCGCCTGCTCTTCATCCACATGTGCACATCACTAGTGAGTAGTTTGTTTTTTTTTCTTTTCTTTTTCTTTTTTTTTTGGGTGGGGGACAGAGTCTCACTCTGTTGCCCAGACCCTGGATTGCAGTGGCAGGATCTCAGCTCACTGCAGCCCCCGCCTCCCAGGTTCGAGCAATTCTCATGCCTCAGCGTGGGATTACAGGCATGCGCCACTACCCCTGGCTAATTTTTTTTTGGTAAATTTTGAAGAGACAGGGTTTCACTATGTTGGCCAGGCTGGTCTAAAACTTCTGGCCTCAAGTGGTCCACCTGCCTCAGCCTCCCAGAGTGCTGGTATTACAGGTGCCAGCCATCAAGCCTGGCCAGCCAGCCTTTGAACCATTAAAGGAATAGATGATCAAGGAGGAAAGCTAACCCTATTAATACCTGAGCAGTTTGAAAGCTACTTAGCTACTAGGCATTGTGGCTGTGAAGCATGGAAGAGGAAACAAGCAGTACATTTCAGTTGTAAATTTTAGTCTTACCAAATTAAATATTAAATTTTATGTAATGGTTTGTTTTTGAAGTTTCACCTCTTAACACTTAAATATTTTCTCCCATAAAATTTATATAGTAAAAAGTGAAGCTGGGCCGAACTTACGGTGGCTCCATGTAATGTCAGCTCTTTGGGGAGGCCGAGGCAGGTGGATTACGAGGTCAGAGATGGAGACCATCACAGCTAACACGGTGAAACCCCGTCTCTACTAAAAATACAAAACATTAGCCAGAGGCGTGGTGGCGGGCACCTGTAGTCCCGGCCCTCCAGGAGGCTGAGGCAGGAGAATGGTAAACCTGGGGCCCGGAGCTTGCAGTGGCCGGATCGAGCCACTGCTTGCGCTCTAACCCTAGGCGACAGGGAGTGAGACTCTGTCAAAAACAAAACAAAAAAGAAGAAGAGTAGACAGGGCGCTGTGGCTCACGCCTGTAATCTCAGCACTTGGGGAGGCCGAGGTGGGTGGCTCACTTGAGATCAGGAGTTTGAGACCATCCTGGCCAACATGGTGAAACCCTGTCTTTACTAAAAATACAAAAATTAATAGCGGGCAGAGGGTGAGGTGAAAAAAAAAGAAAAAAAAATCAAGTTATATGTGCAGATTTAGGTTTAATTTAAGGTAGGTTTGCATGCATACTAAGAAGCTAATTTGCTTTAAGTGAGCATTTCCTTTTTGGGCTTTTGTTGGGCACTGTGTCTCTCCCATGTTCCCCATTTGTCTGCCACCCAGTAAGCATGGTGTGGAGGGCTGAAGTAGAAATCAAAGGCTGGTGTCTGGAAGCTTCTTTAGGGTTCTGCTCTTTGCAGATTAGGGACCTTGGCCCTTAGTGAGCTGAGGATCTTGGTTTCCTCCCAGTGCGGTTTCAGGGATGTGGGCCACACGATGTGCCTGCTGTGGAGGAGGGCTGGGGTGCCAGTGTGACAGGAGACAGCAGATCCCTTTTGTGAAAGGAGAACTGGCACTTCGAGTGATGTTAAACTTCATAAACTGCTGCTTAGAGATCTGCTACTTTCCTTCTGTTTTAGGACTTTATGGATAGCAGTCTGCTAACCAAGTCATCATTTGAGAGCAGTATCGAGACAATGACAGTGACCTGGCACTGGGCATGCTGGCAGGAGCAGCCACGGGCATGGCTTTAGGGTCTCTATTTTGGGTCTTCTAGGGGCCTCAAGGTCTTGATGTGCATAGCTTCTGATAACCCTGTGTGCAATAATGTGATTTGCAGGGCATTTCTGTTTGTGACAAATGTTTTTAATAATAGTTTTAATGGTTCCTTTGAAAGTAGTGATGTCATAATTGTAACTAATCCTCATAAGTACCACAGAGAAAGGTTTGAACTGTGCTGTTGTGTTCAAACGCTGGCTCTCCGGGGCACTGGCTCATTCCAAGACTGTCCTTGTGCAACTCTCGGAACACCTTATTTGAGCATACTTTTTTGAAAGGCATTTTCTTTTTAGAGTTAGGTGTAGTGCTTAAGGGTTAATTTATTTTCATGTTATGCTGGTAATATAGTGTTGTATGCCTAATGAGTGATTGTGGCAAGAAAAGCTATAGCTTTCCATTTAACTTTTTCAAACCACAGACCAGAACTGGTTGCTTGTTACTTTAGGAGTTGTGGGTTGGTAAGCTCCCAGGTACTTCCCAGGGCCATGGTGTGAGAGCCCCTGTCCTGCCCTCTGGGGCTCCACAGGCCCCCAGCAAGGCCTACGGCTCAGGATGACAGGGCACAGCCCGCCTTTGAAGCTATGATGCTTTTAGAGTGCTGACTCTAGCTGCTGCTTCTCACCTTATTCTGGTATGGTTTTGGTAGCCATACTTGGAAACGTTCCGCATTGGGGTGATTTGAGCCTGCAAGTTTGAGGGGCTATCCTTTAAAACTTGGAGAAGCCGGAATGTCTTTAAACAGTGTGTGAGTTGCTTTATTCCAAGAGAGCTGTTTGAGTGTGTGTCTGCCTAAGCCTCCTGATAGCCTAGTTTTCTACTTGCTGAGGAAGTAATGTTAAAGAAACAGCGAGGGAGCGGAAGGAGAGCCTTAGTTAGGGCGTTCCCATTTCAGGCCTTCACGGGGTTGCGCTGTGCGGGAGATGCTCTCATCTCTCTGAAGGCCCATCCTGTGCAGAAGTGGGGCCTGTGGCTGTTCACGGAGCACCAGGGCAGACCGTAGCTGAGCAGACTTGGGTTATGGGTGGGAAATGGGGCCCAGGGACCCTCAGGACACAGGGACCGGCTCAAGGTACCACTCAGCCCGGCCAGGATCCCCAGCCTTGCTTTTGTTCGTGATCTCTTTGTGATAGAGAAGCTTAGAACATTGAATTTTGAGCCCCAAAATGTGTGAGTCTGTGGAAAAACCATTCCAGCCTTTCTGTCAAATGCTCTTATTTTCAATATTCTGATGTATGTATGTGAAATATTCACATTTCTGTTATTTCTTGTTTTTAAGCTCTGAATTATTCCAGTTTTCTGTCCTGCATGCTTTCAACAGTGTGCTTTTACAGAGGCAGTTTAGCACAGTGAATGTCCCTGCCCCACACTCCATTTGGTCCTGTTGTCCTGAAAATACACTCCAGGTAGCACAGACTTGTTATTTTGCCTGGCTGGTTACACACATGCTGTCTTGCTTTGCTGCTCAGCCGCCTCCCTCTGAGGCCAACTTAGGCCAACCTACCTGGGACTCCATCTGAAGTCAGACGCCAGAGAAACTGAGTGGTGACCACGGGTCTGCTTTTCTCTCTGATCCTAGGGGACGTGTTGACATGGGAGTATCTGTTCCCACATGGAAGGATGTGTGTTTATCTCTCATCTCTGAATAGATGTAATATATGACAAGTCTAGTGTCCATGAGACAAAATGTTGCTGAGGATTCTGCCATCCTGTGTATAAGAATGACTTTCTTCAGATTATAATCATTATTAAAGCTGTATGTACCCTTTACTTCAAAACTATTAACAGTTTTTCATGTTGCACTGGTAATTTTGAACTTGGAATTGCTGGGTGAGAATTCCAGGAGCCACAGAGTATTGATTTTTGCTGCCAAAATGCTATTGAGGCAGATGTTCCTGTGCTCCCTTGGCTGCTTCTGGCTGAAGGGGAGAGGTGTGGACTGAAGCTTGGGCACTCATGTGTGTCTCCTCCCCAGTCCCCATCCCAGTGGGGCCAGCCTCATTAGGCAGCCATAGATGAGCCTGGAACTTGACTGTCACTAGTGACTTGATCCTGATGTAAAATGCATACTCGGGATAAGGTCAATCAGGTATTTTATTTCTTGGTCACAACTCCCATAGATGCCAATGTTTTGATAGCCTCGGTTTCTCAACGATGTCCTTTGTTTACAGTGCTACACTTCATACAAGTCAAGAAGTACTTGAGTTAGAAGAAACTTCTTATTCAGGTTTGAGTAAGCATTTTACTTCCTTGTGTACTTTTAAATAATCCATACCTTGAAGAAGTTGGCCAGTGACATTATATACATGCTGATCCGGTTGTTCTTTTCATTCCTTGAGTCAGCTTCAGGGTCTTGGATATTAAAGAGGAGAGGGAGAACTGTTAATGTTTCGGGTCATCATTTGTGAACAAGGCCAGACTTTGCCCATTTTGGGTTATCCAGGACTCAAGGTAGCCATCTGGATCATAAGAAGGTCCTGCAGTTGAGACAAAATGACCCAAGTGTATTTTCCACAAGTTTTGATCCTCTGTAATGTTTCTTTTTCCTTCCCTAGTGTGTGTAGATGAAGGCATGGAATGCAGTTCCACTTTCTCCCCAGAGTTGATCATTTTGTGATTGCTTTCCCGTCTCTAGTATTCTGTTGTGTCTAGAGAACTGATTTTTTCCTACATATGCAGATTGTACATTTGTAAGTGAAAATGTCAATACATTAAAGCATTAACCTTAAAGCATGTTTCATTGTGACTTCTGTGTCTTTAAAAAATTACTTTGTAGTAACATACTCTCAGCTTTTTCTGCTGTCATGGATCATAAGAATGCCATTTATTGAGAACCTGCCAAATGCTAGACTATATCGTCACATCAGAGACAACTCACTGAATTCTTAGTGACTCTGTAAGGGAGGTATTCCACTGGAGGGACCAAGGCCCAGAAGTTAAATAATTTACTCAGGAGCATGCAGGTAGTAGGTCTCCACATCTGAGGTTAAAACGCCTTCTTGTTCCCTGTGCCATGTGAATACATGATTTCCACAAACAGGAGTGGCCTGTGTAGTCACACTCAGGATGGCTGTAAGAAAATGGACATTATTTTTCCCACCCAGACTCCCCGGCAGTGTGTGTCCAATAACTTCTCCAGCATCTTTGGATACATGACTTCTTTTTTGTTATTTTTATTTTTTAACTTTTATTGTTTTTTTTTTGAGACGGAGTCCCTCTCTGTCGCCCAGGCTGGAGTGCAGTGGTCGGATCTCAGCTCACTGCAAACTCCACCTCCCGGGTTCACGCCATTCTCCTGCCTCGGCGTCCCGAGTAGCTTTGACTACAGGCGCCGCCACCACGCCCGGCTAATTTTTTGTATTTTTAGTAGAAACGAGGTTTTACCATGTTAGCTAGGATGGTCTTGATCTCCTGACCTCGAGATCTGCCCGCCTCAGCCTCCCACAGTGCTGGGATTACAGGCGTGAGCCACCACGCTGGCCAGTTATTTTTGTTTTAAAAAATCATTTTAGTTCCTGAATTGCCTCCCTCTCCTCTGGGCTAGCTTTTCTGGCTGCCTCCCATGTTGCAGACCCTGGCTGTGTGGTGATCGTGTTTGCCGGTTACAGTTATTTCTGGCTGCCTCCCATGTTGCAGACCCTGGGTGTGTGGTGATGGTGTTTGCCGCTTACAGTTAAGTTGGGGGAGCCACACCCTGGAAGCTCTGTCTCTTGCTTTTGTTTGTTTAGAGAAGAATCCTCTGATGTTTTGCCTGGAGACCATGTTTCTGGAGGGGTTGGGCTGAGGTGGTGTCATCCACACACAGACTTTCTGGCCTATTCCATCTTCTCTGGGGCTGGCCTTCCTGCTTCCTCTGGCCCCTAGGGGTTTTGTTTTGTTTTGTTTTGTTCTTTTGAGAGGAGTCTCGCTCTGTTGCCAGGCTGGAGTGCAATGGCACGATCTCAGCTCACTGCAACCTCTGACTTCAGGGTTCAAGCGATTCTCCTGCCTCAGTTTCCTGAGTAGCTGGGATTACAGGCGCACATCGTCATGCACAGCTAATTTTTGTATTGTTAGTAGAGACAGGGTTTCACCATGTTGGCCAGGATGGTCTCAGTCCCTTGACCTCGTGATCCGCCTGCCTGGGCCTCCCAAAGTGCTGGGATTACAAGTGTGAGCCACCGCGCCCGGCCCCCTAGGGTTTGTTTTTTAACTTACTTTCGTGAATAGATTATACATAGCTCGAAAATTAACAACAAAAGATACATCAGTAAAAGGTCTTTCATCTGCCCAGTACCACTGATAATTGGTTTATCCTTAATGGGTTTCTTTACGCGTTGTAGCTAGTACAAGATGATTTTTCTTTCTTTTTTACACGAAAGTAGTATACGATATACAACAGTGGTGCTTGAATCAATCTCAGTATGATTTTACACTACTAAGTTTTGAGCCCCAAAAGAGCTTTTAAATGTGAATCCAGCTGGGCGGTGGCTCACACCTGTAATCCCAGCACTTTGGGAGACAGGCGGGCAGATCACGAGGTCAGAGGTGAGACCATCCTGGCTAACATGGTGAAACCCCATCTCTACTAAAATACAAAAAATTAGCCAGGCATAGTAGTGGGTGTCATGGTCCCAGCTACCGGGAGGCAGGTTAATGGTAGGGAACCGAGGGCGGAACTTTTTACAATGAGCGAGATTGCGAATGGTCTCATCTTCGAGGGCTACGGAGACACCAACTGTCACCCAGATTTACAAATAACAGAAGAGAAGCTCAGGAAAAAAGGAGCAGAGGAAGGGTCAAACATACAGAGGACTCAGTGTGCCCAGCACCGAGCTCGGCCTTCCCACACACTCAGGCCACTTAGTCCTCTACCAGCCCTGTGGGCTTGGCGTCATCCCTCCCCTCCCGTCATTCACAGAGATGAAAAGGCTCACAAGGGCAAACTCTGAATCTGGGGCCCCACGTGGTGTAATCTGGACCCCACATAGTGGGGTGTAATCCGGACCCGTCACTCACGTGGTGTGGTGGTAATCTGACCCCTGCCATAGTGGGGTGTATCTGACCCCGGCTACGGTGGGTGTAATCTGACCTACGTGGTGTGGTGTAAGCTGGACCCCACATAGTGGGGTGTTATCCGGACCCGTCACTCTGGTGAGGCCTGGGCTGCAATTCCACCGCCCCCTCCGCATGGTCCTCGCTGACAGCTGTGCCTCCTCACCTGGGTGGCCACCCGTGCAGCTCATCCCGGTCAGCTTTGCTGTACGGCAAACAATGCTCCCCCTGCCTTCCGTGACAGGGAGCCCCTGAGGGGCAGCTGTGAAGGCTCTGCCCCATGAGAGTCCCATTCTGGGACTCACAGGGAGGGAGCAGCCCCTGCAGTGGGGGAAAAGGATGAGAAGGCCGCAGCTCCCTCTGCTTCCTAAAAGCACCTGCTCAAACATGACACACTCACGCCTCCCTTCCCCAGGCACGCGCCACCACCCGCGAGGCTTCACCCTGTTCCTCCCGCAAGGGCAAGATGACGGATAAGGGGCACCGCATCGGGCAGGAACTCGCGCCGCTCTACAGGAAGTGGGGTGGCGGACAAATCCAGCGGGGATAAATCGCCATCGGCCCCTGGAAGCATGGACTTTAATTCTAATAAAGGACAAACGGATGAAGGAACCATATATTCCTGCTGGAAAGGGTGAACATCTTCTCTGTGGGTCCATCCACAATTCAGTTGATGGAAAGAAACGATCAACAGCAACAGAAAATATCCTCATGGACTAAAATGATACTTGTGCTGTGTGAACTAACGATCTGCTTGTAATATGCAAACCACTGGCTTTGCTAGAATCAGTACAAACTCTGCAAAGGAAAGTTAGTATAAACTCCAGCTTCCACTGACATTGACGATACTTGGATAACATGATCTGTCATTAACTATGGCCTGTGTTTATCAGCAGCTGAGGCGAGGGCCATTTCTTCCTGAGCTCAGACACCTCCCAGATTTCAAGCACTACTCCAGACCACATGATTAGCTCACCACTGGAAGGAGCGCCACCCAGAGCTCGAGGACGGTGTGTCTCACTGGCTCCTTTTGATGCCTACAATTTTACTAATACTTTTTGTATTACATATACTGTGCAATTGTAGGTACATGTGCATAAATTTTATAGTTTGCTTGCTTATGTATACTTGTGCCTTGTTGGTGTGCTAAAATTCCAGCATCAACTCGTCATTTACATCAGGTATAACTCCCAATGCAATCCTCTCCCTCCCACTTCTCCCATGATAGGGCCCCAGTGTGTGATGTTCCACTCCTGAGTCCAAGTGGGATTCCCATTGTTCAGTTCCCACCCATGAGTGAGAGAACATGTGCTTGGTTTCTGCCTGTGATAGTTTGCTAAACATGGATTCCATGCACTCCATGTCCCTACAGCGGCCAAATTCATCCTTTTTATGGCTGCATAGTATTTCCATACTGCACTTAAAGAAACCTGTTTATTCGTTTTGTATTTTGTCCCATAATTCATCCAATACCATTTTGACTTTTCTATAGCTAATAATGCCAGGGATGTACCAGTTACCCTGGTTGGGGCTCCTCAGTGTGTGGTGTGGAACTAGTCGTGACTAAAGGTTCCTGCAGTGCAGCTCACAGCTCACCTCCAGGATCACTCAGGACGTAGAAGCGAAGTCAGCTTCTGTACACACGAGGTTAATTAATGAGGTCAGCTGCTGCAGTAAGCCACCCCCAAATCAGCAGCTGAATGCAGAAAAAGTGCTCCCATTTTGTCTCGTCTTTTTCTTTTTGAGACAGCGTTTCTCTTTGCTGTTTGTGGCTGGAGTGCATGCAAGTGGGACCTCGCCTCACCGCAACCTCCCACCTCACAGGTTCAAGTGATTCTCCTGCCTCAGCCTCCTGAGTAGCTGGGATTACAGGCATGCAATTCACCACACTCAGCCAACTTTGACTTAAGTTGAGAGGTGATTTCACCATGCTGGGCTTCTGTATTGGTCTTAAACTTCCAACCTCAGGCGATCCAAGGCCTGCCCTCGGCCTCCCAAAGTGCTGGGATTACAGGTTTGGAGCCACCGCACCTGACCTAAAAGCTCTATTTCTGTTGTTCAAGTCGCAGTCAAAAGGGATGAGAGTTCGTGGCGGATGAGAGTCCTCTGTCTAGGCTGTTGTTCAGGGACCCAAAGCTGCTTTTCTCTCTTTGCCTTGGAATCCTTGGAATCCACAACCCTGCTGGAAGAAAAAGGCAGTGAAGGCGTGGGACGCTGCGGCCTACGCCTGTAATCCCAGAACTTTGGGAGGCTGGAGTGGGTGGATCATGATAGTCAAGTGAGATCGAGACCATCCTGGCTAAATACAGTGAAACCCTGGTCTCTACTAAAATGCAAAAAATTCATTTGGTGTGGTGACAGACACCTGTAGTCCCAAGTCACTCTGGGAGGCTGAGGCGGAGAATGGCATGAACCCGGGAGGCAGAGCTGGCAGTGAGCCAGATAGCACCCACCTGCACTCCAGCTTGGCAACAGAGTGAGACTCTGTCTCAAAAAAAAAAAAAAAAAAAAAAAAGACAGTGAATATTCACACCATCCTCAGCTCTGGGAGTGGCGTCCCCTCCTGAGTGGTGGGAGAGCTAATCAGCGTGGGAACTGGGCTCAGTGCTTGAAGTCTGGGAGGTGTTGTCTGAGCTCAGGAAGAATGGCCCTCGCCCCTCAGCTGCTGCTGATAAGCAAAACGCAACAGGCCATAGTTAATGATGCATCATGATTGTCAAGTATCACAATGCTCGGTGGAAGCTGGGTTTATACTAACTCCCTTGTAGAGTTTGTACTGATTCATAAAGCCAGTGGTTGTATATTACAAGCAGAGATCGCTAGTTCACACAACACAAACGCCAGTTTGGTCATTTGATATTTTGTTGCTGTTCGATCGTTTCTTTCCCTACTTATCAACTGGTGTGGATGGACCTAGAGAAGATGTTCACCCTTTCCAGCAAGGAATATAGTTCCTTCATCCGTTTGTCCTTTATTAAATTAAAGTCATGCTGAGGACGACGCGTGTTATTGCCCCTGGTTGTCCTGCTGCCCCTTCCTGTGAGCAGCCTGTAAGTTCCTGCCCGATGGCGAGTGCCTGTCCGTGTCATCTTGCCCACCGGAGGAACAGAGTCCAAGCCTCACGGGTGGTGTGCCGTGCCTGGGGGAAGGAGGCGTGAGTGTGTCATGTTTGAGCAGGTGCTTTAGGAAGCAGAGGGGGCTTCTGCAGCCTTCTCATCCTTTTCCCCACTGCAGGAGCTGCTCCCTCCCCTGTGGTCCCAGATAGGACTCATGGGGCAGAGCCTTCACAGCTGCCCCTCAGGGGCTCCCTGTCACGGAAGGCAGGAGCATTGCTCTGCTGCATGTGCTTAATCGGGATGAGCTGGGCTGACTGGTGCTGTGCCAGGTGAGGAGGCACAGCAGTCAGCGAGACCATACTTGGAGAGGGGGCAGTGGGAGTACTGCCCAGACCTCACCAGAGTGACGGGTCCGATAACATCTCTCTACCTTTCAGTGCAAATGGGTCCAGCTTACACCACCATGGGTCTGATTACACCCCACCAAGGGAACTAGATTACACCCTGTCTCATGTGGGGGTCCAGATACACCCACACCACGGAGTGACGGGTCCGGATTACACCCCACCATGTGGGGTCCAGATTACACCACTGCAGTTCCCATCCAGAGCTCTGTCTTCCTGAGCCTTTTCATCTCTGTGAATGATGGGAGGGGAGGGATGACGCCATGCCCACAGGGCTGGTAGAGGACTAAGTGGCCTGAGTGTGTGGGAAGGCCGAGCGCGGTGCTGGGCACACTGAGTCCTCTGTATGTTTGACCCTTCCTCTGCTCTTTTTTTCCTGAGCTTCTCTTCTGTTATTTGTAAAACTGGGTGACAGTTGGTGTCTCCATAGCCCTCGAAGACATAACACCCTCTGCCTCATGGCCAAGGAAGTGCCCTGCCAATGCTCTGGAGCTTCATGAGGTGGGAAAGGCTTCCTCTGCCCCTCCAGGGAGTGTAAACATGGAGTCTTGGCATTTCTGTATTCCCAGGGACTTCATTGGTCTTCAATGCCCACTTTTACTCTTCTTGCAGAACTTTCTCCCTTCAACCACTAACCTAAGCTGGTGAATGCGGGGGTAACGAGGCACGGTGGCAGTGATGTCTGGCCTGAGCCATCACCGGGCATTTACCAGCTGTGTGCTGTGGGGGGCAGCTCGCCTCTGCATTTCCCCTTTTGTTTACGGACAGGCGGTAGGAGCACCCTGAAAGACGGGATGGGCATCTGGGCGAGTCAGTACAGACAGGGAGGGGCAATGGGAGAGTGGTGTGCTGGGAACCTGGTAACTACTGGATACGTGTTTCATGATGGGCTTATGATACAGCAGCGCATAGACGTGGTGTGCCAGCCCTGAGGCACCTGGACAGGTCTGAGGTCCCGCTGGCCTTTCGCTGGGCTGGCTCCTGGGACCGGGTGGGCCCCAGCAGTGGCAGGAACAGGCAGTGTGGGCTGGGCTGGGGCAGAGGCTACCCTGGTGAATTTCGCTCTCATTTTTACCTGGTATTGGGGTAATAAGTTGGCTAATTCTGCCAAGGTCTTCTAAACCTGAGGACTAAACCCAGGCCAGGGAGCAGGTTAGAAATGCATTCTCCTGGGACTTAAAGCCATAACGTCCTGAGGGAGTCTGGGGTGGCCCGAGTCTGCATTTCCGCCTGCCCTCAGGTGATTCTGTAAAGCCTTGACTCCTGGTCCTGGCCTCCCAAGCCCCGCTTCTTTCTGGTACCTCTGCCTTCCTCTCCCTCTCCTCCTGCTCACCTGGCCTGACCCTGCTGAGCTGCTGGACAGGTGTCCCTCCTCTGTGAGGCCTCCTAGTCTTCCCTCCCAGCCCAGCACAATGCCAGCTGACACTGACAGTATGGCCTCCTCCCCTCCTGTGGTGCGACTGAGCCCAGGGACTGTCACTGGCCAGTGGGAGGAAGGAAGGGGCCCAGCACTGGCTTTGCATGGCTCTCTGGGCATGCCCCTGCCTGGGAACTGGGAAACAGGTCAGAGGCAACTCCTCCTAGGCCCCAGGGGAGCTGGCAGGCCCACCAGACCCCTCCACTGCTGTGGCCACTGTGAATGGCAGTTCTCAAACAGGGTCATCTCCAAAGGGCAGTGAGTTTCGTGGGGTGCCCTGCAGCACCCCAGGCAGGCCCTGCCCTGTTCTTTTCACTAACCTGTCAGAGGCCAGGCAGCTTGTGTATTCCTGGGCTTCCAGTGCCTGGGCAGGTGTGATGGGCAGGGCCCATTCCTCAGGAGCTGCCCGCTTCACCGCAGACAAACCCAGGCTGTGACCTGCTCAACAGATGTGCAGCAGGGACCCTTAGGGAGGTCTCTGGGGCCAAAACCATCTCAAAAAAAAGTTTATCACTTCTGTGGGCACGGACATGGATAGTGTGGGAACATGGCCTTTCCAGCCTCGGTGGCCTCCTCTATAAGGAAGGTATAGTAATAACAGAATAACTGGTAGGCACCTAAGTAGAGTGCATATCCTTCATTCCCTCTTTGTGACCCATGGCTTGGTCCCAGACCAGCAGCACAGCAGCCTCCGGGAACCTCTTGGAAATGCAGATTCTCCAGCAATTCCGAGTTTTCCAGCAGTTTCCCGAGTCAGGGACAGCACTCAGGGTGATGCCACTGCAGGTTCAAGTTTGAGGACCACTGGTCTAGAACGGACTTGCTCTCTCCCCTTCCTCCTTCCTCTCTCCCCCTTCCTGCACTCCTGCTGGCCGGCACTTCCTCCATGCAGCTGCTGGTTTCTGAGGGCCGCCACCAGGTGTCAGGGCAGCCCCAGGAATGTTCCGGCTGTCCCACCTTCCCTGCCAGCCTGGCCTGTGCTGCCTCAGGAGGTGTCCTGAGAAGGGAAGCGGCTTCCCGAGCTTCTCACAGGATGAATGTTTCCCTGTGTTTTTCTAACTGCTCAGGGTGAGTCATCTGGGCCTGAAGGCAGTGAAGGTGGCAGATATGTCAGCATCCTGTGTGGTGGGGACAGGGACAACCCCACAGCACCTAGTGGTATGTTGTGAGATTTAGGGGGCACACCCAACTCCTCCTCTACTACTCCCCTAAGTCCTAAGTCCTCACTCTCTTATTCTGCCCTAGGAGGCTTCTCCAACCACCCTGCTCTGTGCCCCATTGTGACTCTGGCCAGGGCCTCAGACCCTCCACCCAGTCCAGTCCTCGCAGTGGGCCTCCCAGGCCTGTCCTACAAAGCAATGCTGAGGCTGACTCACATTGTCCAGGCCCTGCCCGGTCCTGTGACTACACGTCCCTAACTGCCACCACAGGCTTGCGCCGCCAAACCTCCCTCCTCCCTGAACACAGCCTACAGCCTACTTGTGGCTTCTGCCTCCACGGTCCCTCTCCCCAGCTTGCCCTCTCCAGCTTCCCTGAGTTCAAAGCCAGCCCACACCTTCCCATGCGCTGGACACCCTTCCCGGCACTGGTGCAGGAGGCTGAGTAGGGCAGGCAAGGTCTCTGCCTGCAGCCACACCAACCCAGCGGCTACCCTTCCAGCAGGGCTGGGCAGAGCATCAGGAGGACTGCCCGGGTCCGGAAGGGCATATGCTGGATTCCAGGCGAGGAGCTGCTGTGCTAGGCCCCCAGGCATGCTCAGGTGGGAGTGGCTATGGGGCCATGGGTCAGGGGGCAGTCAATTGAAACAAATTACTAAAATGGGCAAAGGACAGAAATAGAGACATACAAATGGCTAAGATGTATATGAGAAAATGCTCAACATCATTGATCAGGGAATGCAAAGACCCAAACGGAAGGAAAGGCATATCTCAAGAAATTCACTGGAATGAAGAAAATAATAGATATGGATGGAGAAATGGAAACTTGGCACTGTCAGTGGAATGCAAACTAGGAAGGAAGGATGGAATTTAAACACTGGAGCGGAATCTGACCATGGTGGTGAAGGAAATGGACAGCAGTATTGCCCATAGTTAATGTATTCATCAACTGATGAATGGATAAGTAAGATGTACTAAATATACACAGTAGAATACTATTTGGCATAACAAAAAATGAAATCATGTCATTTTCAGAAATAAGGCTAGATCTGGAAGTAATGAGTAAAATAAGCCAGGCACAGAAGGACAAATACCGCAGGTTCCCTCACTCACATGTAGGAGCTAAAAAGCTTGATCTCATGGACCCAGAGAATGCGATGGCAGTACCAGAGGCCGGGAAGACGGGGTGTGGAAGGGAGAATGAAGAGAAGTTGGCTATTGGGTACAGACCTGCAGTTAGAAGAAATAAGCTGTAATGTTTGACAGCAGACTATGGTGACTAAATAACAATATTATGTAAATATTCAAAGTAACCAGAATACACATTTTATGCATGTAACAAGCATTTGTATTAAGGAAGGAGACTAATATCATTCTGCTGCCCCTCCCTCCCCCAATCTTCTGCCTACCTCTGAAAGACACAGGGAGAAAAGAGAGAAACAAAAGTAAGATAAATAGCCAGACAACCTTGGCACCACCACCCAGTCCTAGGAGTTAAACAGCAATAATAATAACATCAACCCTGGCCTAAACTACTCTGTGTTATCGTAAATTCCAGACACTGTATGAAAAAGCATTGTAAAACTTTTTGTTCTGATAGCTGGATGCATGTAGCCCCCAGTCACATTTCCTGTATGCTTGCTTGATTTATCATGACCCTTCAATGTGACCACTTAGAGTTGTAAGCCCCTGGGTATTAGGAATTTCTTTGAGAGCCTGGCTCTTAAGACACGAGTCTGCAGACGCCTCCTGGGCCGTAATAAAAACCTCTTCTCCTTCTTTAATCCGGTGTCTGAGGAGTTTTGTCTGCGGCTCGTCCTGCTGCTTACTATGTACCCTACAAAGATGTAAAATATTATGCGTCAATAAGATGGAGAGGTTAAGTTCCCAGCCTCAGAGAGGGGCTGGGCCTGACCACAGGCCACCCTGCCCACCTGCATCCTCTGCCCCACTGTGCTGGTCATATCTGGGCCTTCATGCTCCAGTCCCCAAGGCAGGTGGTGCTGACTCAGGTGGCCACACTGTGGATCTGGCTGTTGGTGGCCCAGAGGGTGGGTGCTAGAAGCTTCCTGCTCTTCTTGTTCCACTGGGACCAGGTGGAGCCAGGCAGTGACAGGATACCACCCTCTTGACCAGATCCTGGATCACAGGAGTGTCACCTGGCCCCTCCTCATCCCAACTTAGTGCCCAAAGTACCCCTGGGCCCGGCATGGCTGGGCTGGAACTCCGGGATGCAGCTCAAGCCTTGTGGCATCTCTGGGTTCTCTGTCCACTGAGGGTGCCCTGGGACCCAATGCTGCAGGGAAGAGATTGGCTTATCCTCATGCCTGGCACCCCAGACTGTCCTTCCTGGTCCATCGCCCTGGTCACATTCCCCAGGGCGGCTCAGGGCTTTGTTTAGGGATTTACCGTAGTCAGGTGCCTAATAAGTGCTGAGACCTGCAAGGCCATGTGGGCAGATGGGAGGTGCTCTTCGGTGAGCACCCCCAGCAGCCAGCAGGGCAGTCCCCCACCCAGGCGTCTGCGTGCTCCGCTTGTGTTTGACTGTTACAGCACTTCATGTCAGGGACAGCACCTCCCGTCCCTCCTGTCAGGAAGGACACAGACAGCAGGTGCCTGGGGGCAAGGCATTTGCCAGGTAACACAGGCTGTGAGTGCTGGAGCCGGGATTTGAACCCGGATCATGGCACTCTGTATGGGGCAATGGAAGATGTGGGGATGTCCATGCAGGAAGGAAGGGCAGCCCGGTCCCACTGAGCCCACCTGGAGGAAACTGCTCAGCCCGCAGCTGAGGAAAGAGCCCAGGAGGTCAGGCTTCCCCTTGCTTCCTGGCTCGGGATCACAGAGGGACAAGGGAAAAATTGTGTGTGTGCCTTTTTTCTTTTTGTTTCGTTCAAAATTTAGTTTATTATCAAGCAAGAGGAGCTTAACCCTGCATGTTAGGCAAGACTTCAGTTACAGAACAGTCTTTTTTTTTTTTCACTTGTGATTGGCTTCCCCTCTACTTTTTTTTGGCAAGTGCAGGTTGGTGTCCGGGCTCAGAATCCATTTTTCCTCCCACACCAAAGCACCTACTGGTTTGGGTGAAGCAGCCTGGTTGGAGCCTGGCTGCATAAGCAGGAGGGTTGAGGTGCTACTGCCCTGGTCCAGCTCAGAGGCCAGCACCAGGGAGGCTCAGTGTCCTGTTCCCAGGATCTGCACAGGGGGGTGATTTTCTGCATCTCCCCATCAGTGGGAGGTGCTCCTCCAAGCCGCCTCTTGCCAGCCTGCACCCAGCAGCCTGCACCTTGACCCTATTGCATGCCCCCCAGGAGCAGAGCCCCCCAGGCCAGAAGCCCCACAGCTGTTGGCTCTGCCTTGGACACCGGGCAGGAGGCCGTGGGGCAGGAGCTGACCGTGATCCTATGACCACAAGTGCCCCCTCACTGATGGTCTCATGTTCTGGATGCGGACCAAAGAGGAGCAAGTGTGGAAGGCGTCTCAGGCAGGCGCTGGGCTCGGTGGGTGTTTTGTGGTCCGCAATTTTGAGGCTATTTGCAGCCAGCTCCCTCAGCCCGAGTTCCGAGCTGCAGCCGCTGCCACGCACAGCGGCACGGCCAGGAGTGTCTTGGCTTTCTTCATAGGAGGCTGTCAGCATTCTCAGGTTCCAGGCGCTCAGGCCCAATCCTGCTTCAAGAGGCTTTTTTCCCCCCACCGGAGGCTTCTCAATGGCCTGAAAGCTCGGCTGACTCCCGTGAAGTTTGCTGGGAACACAAGGCTGTCAGTGACATTCGTGGCGCCAAGACTTAACCATGCGGCTTGCACGGATCCGCCACGGTCTGTGCCACGTGCACTGGTGCCTCCTGAGATGCACGCGCACGCCGCACGCGGCACGCGCGTAACGGTTTGGCTGGCCTGTAATCGCTTGGCTGGCTTGTAGCGGTTTGCACACGCACGCCGCACGCGCGACTGGTAACTGGCTGGTTTGTAGCGGCCTGCACGCGCAGGGCACACGTGTAACTGCTTGGCTGGCCTGTAGCGGCTTGCACGCGCAGGGCACACGCGCGTAGCGGCTTGGCTTGGCTTTGCGTTCTTGGTTTGGCGTCGGTCGCTTGGCGTGCCGTTCCTCGGACCTCCTTGGATTGACGTTTTCTCCTTTGGGTTGACGTTTCCTTCCTAGTTCCTTTGCTGGGCTTGACCTTTTCTCTGCTGGGTTTGGCATTCCCTTGGGTGGGCTGGGTGTTTTATTGCGGGGGGGGGGGGTTGGCCCTTCCTGGGGTGGGCGTGGGTTTTCCCTGGGTGGGGTGGGCTGGGCTTCCCTGTTGGCGTTGGCAGGTTTTGGCTGGGATTGATCTTTCTCTTCAAACAGATCGAAAACCCGGAGTTAACTGCTAGTTGGTGAAACTGGTTGGTAGACGGGATCTGCTCGCTACCATCAGCCTCCCCTGGCTGTTAAAAGCAGATGGTGGCTGAGGTTGGTTCCATGCCGGCTGCGTCCTCTGTGAAGAAGCCCTTTGGTTTCAGGAGGAAGATGGGCAAGTGGGGCTGCCACTGCCTCCCCTGCTGCAGGGGGAGCAGGAAGAGCAACGTGGGTGCTTCTGGAGACCAGGACGACTCCGCTATGAAGACACTCAGGAGCAAGATGGCCAAGTGGTGCTGCCACTGCCTCCCCTGCCGCAGGGGGAGTGGCAAGAGCAACCTGCGCGCTTCTGGAGACCAGGACGACTCCGCTATGAAGACAGTCAGGAGCAGCAAGAGCAACGTGGGCGCTTGGGAAGAATACGA
>NW_022163769.1:0-2638 GCF_008728515.1 Papio anubis
TCATCATCTTGGCCAGGCTGGTCTTGAACTCCTGACCTCGTAATCCACTTGCCTTGGCCTGCCAAAGTGTTGTGATTACAGGCATGAGCCACCGCACCCAGCCTGATAGATTTCTTTAAATTTTTAATATGTAATCACAAGGGGAAAGAATTCAGTTTGTTCTGTATTGTAGCAAGGGATTCAGTTTGTTCTGTATTGTAGCAAGGATAAGAAAAGTAGGTGTTGATATAGATTTTAGATCAGAATAAAAAAGAACTGTGTAATAGTGACCAAAAACTAAAAGTCACATGAGGTTTCAGCAAAAAGAGATTCCCCATCACTTGAGGCATTCCTGCAGAAACAAACAGAAGGACAAAATAACTTATTTTTCCCCAACTTATTCTTTCTTCCCAAGAGACAGCTTAAGCCATGATGGAGCTGATGGCTGGTGGAGCCTTATCAGATCGTATTTATCATCATTACCATCATCTGAAAGCAACCTTGAAGCACTCATAAGTGCTGTGAAGCTAGGGTGACTAATTTTCCAATTTGCCCAGGACAGAGAAATTTCCTGGTGTGTGGGACTTACTCCAGTTTAGCATTGGGAATGTCCTAGCAAACTGAAAAGAGTTGATTACCTCTGAGCTGAGGGAGTTTTAAATAAAATGGGTCCGTTAAGACATGATTGAGACAAACATAAAAGATATGCAGAGAGTCAAACCTTTTTTGTTTGTTTGTTTGTTTTTGAGACAGAGTCTTGCTCTGTTGCCCAGGCGGGAGTGCAGTGGCGTACTCTTGGCTCACTGCAGTCTCTGCCTCCCAAGTTCAAGCGATTCTCCTGCCTCAGCCTCCGGAGTAGCTGGGATTACAGGCATGCTATCATGCCCGACTAATTTTTGTAGTTTTAGTAGAGATGGGGTTTCACCATGTTTGCCAGGCTGGTTTCGAACTCCTGACCTCAGGTGATCCTCCTGCCTCAGCCTCCCAAAGTGCTGGAATTACAGGTGTGAGCCACCGCACCCGGCCTGTCAAACCTTCTTTGAACCAACATATGAATAAATGAAGGCATTAACTTTTCTCTCCCATGTGAGTGAAATTTGTAGATATTTGAAGCTTACTCTTCAAATGCCAACAAATGTATACTTACTAGATTTAAAATGTCCTGAGACACATTAAGTATAGTTCCCTATGATGTTTATCAAAGAATATAAAAGATAGATTTGCCTTTTTTGTTTGTTTTTTGAGATGGAGTTTCGCTCTTGTTGCCCAGGCTGGAGTGCAATGGCACAATCCCAGCTCATTGCAACCTCTGCCTCCTGGGTTTAAGCGATTCTCCTTCCTCAGTCTCCTAAGTAGCTGGGATTACGGGCATGCGCCACCACGCCTGGCTAATTTTGTATTTTAAGTAGAGATGGCGTTTCTCCATGTTGGTCAGGCTGGTCTCAAACTTCTGACCTTAGGTGATCTGCCTGCCTCAGCCTCCCTAGGCATGAGCCACCGTGCCCGGCCTTTTTTTTTGAGACAGAGTTTTGCTCTTGTTACCCAGGCTCGAGTGCAGTAGCGCAATCTCGGCTCACTGCAACCTCCACCTCCTGGGTTCAAGCAATTCTCCAGCCTCAACTACTGGAGTAGCTGGGATTACAGGTGCTCACCACCATGCCCAGCTAATTTTTGTATTTTTAGTAGAGATGGGGTTTCGCCATATTGGCCAAGCTGGTCTCGAACTTCTGACCTCAGGTGATCTGCCCACTTCAGCTTCCTGAAGTGCTGGGATTACAGGCCTGAGCCACCACGCCCGGTGATTTGCCTTTTTTGATAATATATCAGTAAGTAATGACAATTGGAATATAGGGCAATAAAGCAAAATAGTTAAGGTTTGAAGTATGACAGAGGTTGTTTTGAGCTTGCTTCTGTCAATTACTATACATGTAGCCTTTGCCAAGTTACTTTATCTGGGTTTTGGTTTTCTCAGCTGTAAACTGGGAATAATAACTACACTGTTACATAGACTAGTGCCCAGTAGGCCATAATAAGCACCCAGTAAATAATAAATGGTAGGAATTTTATAATTGTTGTTAATAACTTCCAGAATTATTGTCTGGGCTAAATAGCTGCAGTCTTGACCTCCCAGGCTCAAGTGGCAATCAATCCTCCCACCTCAGCCTCCTGCATAGCTGGAACTTTAGCCAAATGCCACTATGCCCAGCTATTTTTTTTATTTTTTAAATTTTTTTTTAGTTTTTGAGAGATGGGGTCTTACTATGTTACCCAGACTGGTCTCAAACACCTGGACTCAAATGAGCCTCCTGCCTTGGCCCTCCAAACTGCTGGGATTGTAGATGTGAGCCATCGTGCCCTGCCACACGTGCTTTTTGATAGCTCATTTATATCTAGGCCCTAAACTGTATTCCAAATACTTGGGAGTTCTGGAATACCACACTACCTCTAAGTGCAGTATTATAAAAATTGATTAATCTGACATTTTTACCAGCAGTTTCAAGTTAAAATGTTCATTTTCAAATATAATTTTACAAAGGCTCTTCTCTTCGTTCTATAACCCATTTTGTCCAAAAATTTCTTACTCTTCTCTTAATGTTCCTCAAATACGGAAGGACCACTTGGACACTGAACTTTGCTTTCTCAGGGAAGCCCAGGAGAA
>NW_022163770.1:0-2638 GCF_008728515.1 Papio anubis
ATATATCTATATAAATTATGATTAAAAGAACAACACTGTACTTTATTAAGTAGCATATATATATATATTTTCATATGTTTGTTGGCTATTTGTACATTTGCTTTTGAGAATTGTCTATTAATGTCCTTAGTCCCCATTTTGATGAGATTATTATTATTATTTGCTGATTTGTTTGGGCTCCTTGTAGATTCTGAATAGTATTCCTTTGTCAGATGCATAGTTTGTGAATATTTTATCCTGCTCTGTGGTTTTCTGTTTACTCTGCTAACTATTTATTTTGCTGTGCAGTAGCTTTTTAGTTTAATTAAGTCCCATTTATTCATCTTTTTTTTTTTGCTGCATTTGCTGTTGGATTCTTTGGTCATAAACTCTTTGCCTAAGCCAATGTCTAGAAGGGTTTTTCCAATGTTATTTTCTAGAATTTGTATGGTTTCAGGTCCTAGATTTAAGTCTTTGATTCATCTTGGTTTATTTTATTCTTCAACATGTGGCTTGCTAATTATTCCAGCACCATTTATTGAATATCGTGTTCTTTCCCCACTTTATGTTTTTGTTTTCTTTGTCAAAGATCAGTTGGCTGTTAATATTTGGCCTTATTTCTGGGTTCTCTAACTTGTTCCATTGGTCTACATGCCTGTTTTTATACCATTACCATGCTGTTTTGGTAACTACGGCTTTGTAATACAGTTTGAAATCAGATTGTGAGATGTATCTAGATTTGTTCTTTTTGCTTACTCTCTTTGGCTATGGGGGCTCTTTTTTGGTTCCATATGAATTTTAGGATTGTTTTTCCTAGCTCTGTGAAGAATGATGATGGTGTTTTGATGAGAATTGCATTGAATTTGTAGATTGCTTTTGTCAGTATGATCATTTTCACAATATTGACTATCCAATCATGAGCATGGGATGTATTTCCATTTGTATGTGTCGTCTATGATTTCTTTTGGCAGTGTTTTGTAGTTTTCCTTGTAGGGATCTTTCACCTCCTTGGTTAGGTATATATCTAAGTATTTTAATTTTTTTTTACAGCTGTTTTAAAAAGTGTTGAGTTTTAAATTTATTATTATTATTATTATTATCATCATCATCATCATCATCAGAGATAGAGCCTCACTCTGTCACCACCCAGGCTGGAGTGCAGTGGTGTGATCTCAGCTCACTGCAACCTCTGCCTTCCCAGTTCAAGCGATTCTCCTGCCTCAGACTCCCAAGTAGCTGGGATTACAGGCACATGCCGCCATGCCCAGCTAATTTTTGTATTTTTAGTAGAGACAGGGTTTCGCCATGTAGGCCAGGCTGGTCTTGAACTCCTGACCTCAGGTGATTCACCCGCCTCAGCTTCCCAAAGTGCTGGGATTACAGTCATGAGCCATCACATTCCTGATTTCATTATCAACTTGGTCATTGTTGGTACATATCAGTGCTACCAATTTGTGTTCATTGATTTTGTGTCCTGAAAACTTACCAAATTCATTTATTAGATGTAGGAGCTTTTTAGATGAGTCTTTAGGGATTTCTAGGTATACAATCAGGTCATCAGCAGCTGTGATAGTTTGACTTCCTCTTTACCAGTATGAATGCCCTTTATTTCTTTTTCTTGTCTGATTGTTCTGCCTAGGACTTCCAGTACTATGTTGAACAGAAATGGTGAACGTGGGATTCTTTTCTTGTTCCAGTTCTCAGGGGAAATGCTTTCAACTTTTCTGTATTCATTATAATATTGATCATGGGTTCGTCATAGATGGCTTGTATTACCTTAAGGTATATCCCTTCTATGCCAATTTTGCTGAGGGTTTTAATCATGAAGGGATGCTGGATTTTGTCAAATGCTTTGTCTGTATCTATTGAGATGATCATGTGATTTTTGCTTTTAGTTCTGTTTATATGGTTATAAACAGAGTAATAAATCAATTAAATAAATTCAATAATACAGAATAATAAATTGAATATATAATAAATAGAATAAATAAACTATATTTATTGACTTGCATATGTTAAACCATCTTTGCATTCCTGTTATGAACCCCACTTGTTCATAGTGGATTATCTTTTTGATAATCTAATGGATTTGGTTAGCTAGTATTTTGTTGAGGATTTTTGCATATATGTTTGTGAGGGATATCAGCCTATAGTTTTCTTTTGTTGTTATGTTCTTTGCTGGTTTTGGTATTAGGGTGATACTGGCTTCACAGAATGATTTAGGGAGTACTCCCTGTTTCTCTATCTTTTGGAATAGATTCAATAGGATAGGTACCAATTCTCCTTTGAATGTTTGATAGAATCCAGCTGTGACTCCATCTGGTTTGGACTTTTTTTTGTTGACAATTTTTTATTACTGTTTAAATCTCACTTCTTGTTCATGGTCTGTTCAGAGTTTCAGTTTATTCCTGGTTTAATCTACGAGGGTTGTAAATGTCCCGGAATTTGTTCATTTCCTCTAGATTTTCTAGTTTGTGTACATAAAGGTGCTCATCATGGCCTTGACTAGTCTTTTCTATTTCTCTGCTATTGGTTGCAATATCTTTTGTTTTGCTTCTAATAGAACTTCTTTTCTTGCTTAATCTAACTAATGATCTATTGATTTATGTTTATCTTTTCAAAAACCAGGTTTTTGTTTCATTTATCTTTTGTATTGTTT
>NW_022163771.1:0-2635 GCF_008728515.1 Papio anubis
AGAGGGAGTCCTGTATTGGAGATGAACATTCTGACCTGTAGCTGATCGCAGGAGCTTTCAGGAAAGCATCAGGGGGAAATAATATCTAATAATATCTAAATGACAAAGAGTATGAAATGGCTGTGATTATACCACAGTTGACAAGGATATTTGATTTTTTTCTGTGGCATACATTTATTTACTTATTTATTTATTTAGAAACAGGGTCTCGCTCTGTCACCCAGGCTTGAGTACAGTGGCATGATCTCGGCTCACTGCAAGCTCTGCCTCCCAGGTTCACGCCATTCTCCTACCTCAGCCTCCTGAGTAGCTGTGACTACAGGTGCCTGCCACCACGCCTGGCTAATTTTTTGTATTTTTAGTAGAGAAGGGGTTTCACTGTGTCAGTCAGGATGGTCTTGATCTCCTGACCTTGTGATCCACCCGCCTCGGCCTCCCAAAGTGCTGGGATTACAGGTGTGAGCCACTCTACCCGGCACAACATTTAAAATAATAATTAGAATTATGACTCATAACTCTATACTGGCACACAGCATGGATAAGGAGGACATTGACAAATTTCCAGGAATTTTGTATAATTTCTGAAAACATAACATTTTACCCATACAAATATAACACAGGGAAGGTTAGATATCTCTTTTTATTTGTATCTTTTGTAAGGTTTTCCTTATAAAAAATACATCCTACTTTACTTGTGAAACATGCCCTACTTTTCTTGCATGTTTTCCATAGAGTTGTTTCTAGTTATTCTATTGCTTCTAGTAGTTTTATTTACACATATTGATTATAATTTTAATACTTAGTAATCATTTATTTTCCAGATAAAACTAACAAGTAAACAGTTATAAACTGTCATATATTAGCATTCCATAGTAGGTTAGAAAATGTATGAGTATACCATCTCCCAACATCTACAGGGATGTGTTTCCTCATCGTACAATTTCTCATTGTGGTAGACAAAAACGTGTTTATTAATGGTCCAAAATATCTTTAGTCTCTCTGTAAAAATAAGAAGTGAAAAGTATATAAACTTGAATTATTTATGTTCAGTAATTAATGTTTTAGTATTGTATCTTATTTATAAATAGTCTAGATATTTAATGCAAATCTGTTACTTAGCTTAACTTTAAGGTTAAAAATTACCAAAAAGTATTTTGGAAACTACTATTAAGCAGATTTACAGTAAACAAATTGTTTTTGAAATAATGTTTCTCGCTTTTCACAAGATGGCACCGAAAGTGAAGAAGGAAGTTCCTGCCCCTCCTAAAGCCAAAGCCAAAGCCAAAGCTTTAAAGGCCAAGAAGGCAGTGTTGAAAGGTGTCCACAGCAACACACAGAAAAGAAGATCCGCATGTCACTCACCTTGAGGTGGCCCAAGACACTGCGACTCCGGAGACAGCCCAAATATCCTCAGCAGATCACCCCCAGGAGAAACAAGTTTGACCACTATGCTATCATCAAGTTTCCGCTGACCACTGAGTCGGCCTTGAAGAAGATAGAAGAAAACAACATGTTTGTGTTCATTGTGGATGTTAAAGCCAACAAGCACCAGATCAAACAGGCTGTGAAGAAGCTCTGGGACATGGATGTGGCCACAGTCAACATCCTGATTCTACCTGATAAAGAGAAGAAGGCATATGTTCGACTGGTTCCTGATTAAGATGCTTTGGATGTTGCAACAAAATTGGGATCATCTAAACCGAGTCCAACTGACTAACTCTAAATATATGTATATCTTTTCACCAAAAAAAAGAAATAATGTTTTTCATAAGAATGACAACTTAATTAGAATCAAATTTATAAGCTTTAAGATTTTATCTTTCTAGTAAGTATAGTATTAGCTTATTTGAGTAGAACTCAAGCAGAATAGGAATTTGTTTGTTTCATATTCAATAGTGGTAACTTGGAAGACATAGTTGTTTTCTTACACCAAAAATGTTATATTAACCTTATTTAACTAAGTTTTATCCAAATCGTGTTAACTTAAAAAACATTTGATCAGTTCCTATATTTCTAGGAGTTTGGTGAATATTTATTTATAAATGCTTATGTTTTTCCAAGCCAAGTTAGAATAGAACACTTTTAAAGAATTTTATAAATGAATTTTGCAACGCTAACCTGAGTTAAGAAAATATCATATATACATAACACACATTAATAGACATACAAACACAAATAGAGATTTCATAGCTTTCATCCTGAAATTTCAGCCATGAATCAGGCATAAATATTCTGATGGTTAATTTTAGACATCTACTTGATTGGATTAAGAGACACACATAGCTGGTAAAACACAATTTCTGGGCATATGTGTGAGGGTATTTCTGGAAGACACTGAGATAACCCTGACCCAATGTAGATGGGCACAGATATGGTTTGGCTGTGTCCCCACTCAGATCTCATCTTGAACTGTAGTTCCTATAATTCCTACATGTCGTGGGAGGGACCCAGTTGGAGGTGATTGAATCATGGTGGTGGTTACTGCCATGCTGTTCTCATGATAGTGAGTTCTCATGATCTGATGTTTTTATAAGGAGCTTTTCTAATTTGGCTCAGCTTCTCCTTGTTGCGGCCATGTGAAGAAGGACGTCTTTGCTTCCCCTTCCACCATGATTGTGAGGCCCCTCCAGCCATG
>NW_022163772.1:0-2635 GCF_008728515.1 Papio anubis
CGCAGCTACTCTGGAAGGCTGAGGCAGAATTGGTTGAACCTGGGAGGTGGAGGTTGCAGAGAGCCAAGAGCGCCCCATTGCACTGCAGTCTGGGCAACAAAAGTGAAACTCCATCTCAAAAAAGAAAAGAAGAATTTGCAAAACTCAATAATAAAATAAAACATGAGGAAAAAACTTGAACATACTGAAGGTACAGATGGCAAAGACACACACGAAAAGATGTTCAACATCATTAGTCATTAGGGAAATGCCAAAATTAAAGCCACAGAGATACTGCTACACACACAGAAGAATGGCTAATGTTTAAAAACCTGACCATGCTACGAGCTATTGAACATGTAAAGCAACAGGAACTCCCAAACACTGCTGATGGGGATGTAAAACTGCACCACCACTTTGGAAAGCAGTTTGACAGTTTCTTAAAACATTAAACATGCATCTGCCGGCCGGGCGCGGTGGCTCAAGCCTGTAATCCCAGCACTTTGGGAGGCCGAGACGGGCGGATCACAAGGTCAGGAGATTGAGACCATCCCGGCTAACACGGTGAAACCCCGCCTCTACTAAAAAATACAAAAAACTAGCCGGGCGAGGTGGCGGGCGCCTATAGTCCCAGCTACTCTGGAGGCTGAGGCAGGAGAATGGCATAAACCCGGGAGGCGGAGCTAGCAGTGAGCTGAGATCCGGCCACCGCACTCCAGCCTGGGCGACAGAGCGAGACTTCATCTCAAAAACGAAAAACAAACAAACAAATGCATCTACCTTATGATCCCCGCATTCCACTCCTAGGTATTTACCCAAGAGAAAAGGAAATATATGTGCATGCAAAAACTTATACATGAGTTTTCATAGCAGCTTTATTTGTAATAGCCCAAAACTGGAAACAACTCAAACGTCCATCAGCAGATGAATGAATAAATTGTGGCACACCGTCCTGCAGAATACTCCGCAATAAAAAGGAACTACTGATACACGTGAGTGAATCTCAAAATAATTATGCTAAGTGAAAAGCCATTTAGAAAAGAGTACTTGGGCCGGGCATGGTGCCTCGCAGTAATCCCAACACTTTGGGAGGCTGAGGTGGGCAGATAACTTGAGGTCAGGAGTTTAAGACTAACCTGGCCAACACGGTGAAACCCCATCTCTACTAAAGATACAAAAATTAGCTGGGTAGGTTGGCATGGGCCTGTAGTCCCAGGTACCTAGGAGGCTGAAGCATGAGAAGAGCTACAGTCTGGGAGGTGGAGGTTGCAGTGAGCTGAGACTCTACCCCAGTGTGGATGACAGAGTGAGACTCCACCACACACACACACACACACACACACACACACACACACACAAAGTATATTTTACATATCCCAAAATCTATAAAATGCAAACTATGGAAACAAAGTACATCAATGGTTGCTTTTGAATGGCGGCGGGCAGGGAGAGACAGGAGGGAGGGATTACCAAGAGGCATGAGGAAACATTGGGGGTGATAGGTACGTTTACTATCTTGATTGTGATAGTGGCTTCATGGATGTATACATGTGGCATGTAGAGTGAGATGGAATCGATTGTGTTTTTGATTTGTGTGTGTGTGTGATAAGTGGTACTTGCTACGTTATTCTGAATTTGTTTTAATTCGTTGTGTAGTACTGGGCAGAGGACCTGAAGACATGAGGTTGATGCACAGGTCAAAGAGAAGATACTCACCATCGCTGATTCACATAAAAGCGTAAGTGAAAATCCCACTCAAGATTTCGTCTCACTCCAGTTAGAATGAGTACTACCAACATTTGATGGCAGTTTTGTCTCTATAGAGTGTGTGTGTGTGTACACACACACACAACCCAAGGGTGCAAGGGACATTCTGAGATAAGTATATGTAGTATCATGATCAATCATCATATCTGGCATCTCTGTGACCTTCCATCATTATTATTTCACTGTGGAGAGAATATTCAGAACCGTATTTTCCAGCTGATTTTCAAAAATTTTTCTAGATTCTGTTGACCCTAGTCACCTAGTCACCCTGCTGTGCAATAGAACACCAGAATGGATTCCTCATATCAGAGCATCACTCTGTACCCGTTACCAATCCCTGCCGCGCCTCCCTGCTCTCCCCAGCCTCTAGTAACCCCTATTGGAAGTTCCGCTTCTGGGAGACAATGTTTTGTGGATTCCATATGCCTGATGTCATGCAGCGTGGGTCTCTCCCTAGCAGACTCGTTTCATTTCACCTAATTGTCTTCCAGGTTTCTCCAAGTGGTTGCAGATGACATGATTTCCTGAAGTGTTACAGCTGATGTGTGTTTCCATGTGTATATATACTGTGGTTTCTTTATCCCTTCATCTGTGGATAGACAGGTGGGTTGATTCCACATCTTAGCTGTTGTGACTAGGGCTTCAGGACACATGAAAAGGCAGATAACACAGGGATTTCATCTTCTCTAAACATGTACCCAGTGTTGAGATTGTTAGCTGGCGTGATGGTTGTACTTTTACCTTTTTTTTTTTTTTTTTAGAGACGGAGTGTTGCTCTTGTCACCCAGGCTGGAGTGCAGTGGCGCAATTTTGGCTCAGTGCAACCTCTGCCTCCTGTGTTCAAGCGATTCTGCTGCCTCAGCCTCCCGAGTGGCTGGGAATACAGGCA
>NW_022163773.1:0-2635 GCF_008728515.1 Papio anubis
ATCCAGTGTTCCTGCCTGCCCTCCTGGAGCTTACTTCCTAATTAGAGGCAAATACTAATCAACCAAATATCATTAATAAATACATAATGTACCATCAAGTAAATAAATGCTCTAAAGCAAACTTTCAAAAGGAAAGGAGATTGAGAATGCAGGATGGAGGTAACAAGTAAGGGCAGGAGTAAGGTGCCTTATTATATCTGGCGTCAGGGAAGTCTAAACACTGACAGGCTTCCCAAGACTTTGGCAAGTTTATTGAAATATCTAAATTCTACCATTTCCCTGTAAACAATATGTATTTGTTAGCAGAAACCTTTAGTTGCTTTCTGCAATTTGTTTGCAGATAATGGTTATATTATATACCAATGTATGCATTGGCCCTAAGCATGAAAGAGAGAAAAAAGAAAAGCTTGTGAGGTGTTTCTAGAAGCATGAGAAGATGTCTGAGTACATTTAAGGAGCACATAGGTCCTTATATGTCAAGTAGGTACAGATCCTGTGATCCTTGGGTGTAAAGGTTGGATGCCCCTTTAGGACCAAGATTACATGTGTTTGGAAGGTGGAAGGAAATTTAATGGAGAGGAGAGAGTTGGTGAGGAATTGGTTGGGGGGCATTATTAAGGGCAAATTGCCAATGGAAGTAGGATGTTCCAACAACTGAAGGCACTTCATGTTTGTATTACTCAAAGAATGTAAAAAACTTGAAATAATTCAATCCTACAAGCAAATAAGAAGTGAGGCATTTTACAAAGTACATCAGGATTCTGAATGAAAGGTTCATTTTAAGAATAAATTGCAGCAGCCCAATTAACCAAATATTGCTAATTTCAGTTGCCTGCTCTTTTTTTCCAGCAATTTGGTTATCATTGCATTTATTTCAGCAATTTTCTTAATGACCTTCTCAGAATGATATTCTCAGATATAACTGTCTTCAAAAAATACACTAAATCCATGTAAAAATGTTACAGTCTATTTCCTTCTTCACAGTTACAGATGAAACAGAATCACTTGGACTTTTACCCTTCCACCATCTTTGCAGGGGACTTAATGAGCTGGAAAGATAGAGTGACATGGAGAGAAATTACTCTGATAGGGGCAGAATATGGAGAAAGTCATGTTGTCTTGAAAGACAGCTGATTCAATTAATCCCACCAGCCATTTTACCAGCTCCATAGATCAGACATAAGGTCTAGTTGGACACTTCCTGGAAGTAAATGAGTGAGAACTTCAGTGTAGAAGGAGTCTGGGTGGGGGAAGTTCAGATAACTCTGGATCATTAATGACTTCATTAAATACTGCCATGGGAAAAACTACTTTTACTGAACATTTCTAAGCTCCTTGAGAAAAATAGTTTGTTTCCAATGAGTTCTAACCTTTTGACATTTTCCACTTGAAGATACTTGACTCATATGTTTCCTACTAGCTGTCACATTGCTGTTAGTGAGTGCACAGTGATTCTGAGTGACTGTGCTATGTTGTAGGATTTCATAAACTCAAGCAATCCTAACAGTACCAAGTGGAGTTTGGTAGTTCTAGGAGACAAGCTTATTGTGATGTTCCTTTCTTTTTCTTTTTCTTTTTTTTTTGTTCAACTCTGGGTGAATACAGGTAAAAATACTTAAAGTGTAAATGAGAATGTTGGCTCCATATGAGCAGAAATTATTTTTTGGTCTGTTTTATTTACTTGTGTATCACCAGTGCACAGAATGGTGCCTGGCATATAGCAGAGGGACAATAACTTTATTTAAGTTGGACTTAAATAAATGAACCATGGAGCTGGTATCACCCAGCTTATAATTTTAAAACTTACCATTCACAGATTTGGGAATACTGTTTTTTTCCCAACTTTTGGAAAGCAGTCCCTTGACTTCATGATAATGTGGACTTTTCTGTTACATTTGAATGCTTAGTTGCATTGTGCTGTACAATTTTACTTTTCAAAACTAACATTACACATATTTCACATTGGATTTTTATATGAAATTGTAAGTTTCTGTTAGTTGCAGATCGTATTTGACACCAAAACCTGTAGCTGATTTATGCTCTAATTGGGGATGATAGCTAAGCTTGTGGTTGAAGATGTCTTTCATTAACAAACTTTTAAATTGTGGTTGAAGATGTTTTCAATCATCCATCAGAAAAATCAGTTCCCAAATAGCATATTGGTTTTCCATGGTTTTCTTTTCATTTCTCCTGGAGTTACTTATTTTTCATTGATTCATTAATTCAACTTATGCACATTGAGCATCTACTAAGTTGTGCAACACAGCTTACAGTACAGGGAATGAAAAACTGATTGTTGTAGACTATGAGATTTGGAGTTACAAGGGAGACAGAAAATAAAACTAACCATCACCCAAATCATTATTATTATTCTGAGACCTTTTATTTATCTTTGCCCATATGCCACCATTGACATTATCTAGGATCAAATGGGACCTCATAAAGAGCATTTGTTAGTTCTCAGCCATCCCACAGGATTCAGGGATGGCCTAGTTTAGTTTCTAGGGAAGGGATAAAGCAGCTGGTAGTTTTGCACGAAATACATTGTGACAAACTGTTTCAGCATGCTGGGGCTGGGGCTGGGGCTGAGAACCATGATTAAAATATCTAAGGGGAAACCAAATATGGAAGACAA
>NW_022163774.1:0-2633 GCF_008728515.1 Papio anubis
TAGTGGGAGAAGTTCTTAGGGCAGCCACGTAGGTGAATGCCAGGGTTTGGTGTGGTCTCACCCTGGAGGCCCTAAGGGGCTGAAGATACACTTCTCTGCCTACCATGGGGTGTAAGAGAAGGGGCAAGTGAAGGAACAGGAGTGACAGGCAGGGCCATAGACCGGGGAGTGGGGGTGATCCTGGGATAGCCTTCTGGAGGAATAGAGACTGAGCAGGACCTGAACCCACAAGAGGGCCATCAGGGCAGTAGGGGCCTGGAGGGTCTTGAGGAAGAGAAAAAGAGCAGGACAGCATGAGGCCTTGTGGGGACCTTGGGTGGCCGATGCAGATGAGTGTCTGGCACGTGTGCATGTTTATGGATGGGATATACATACTGCTTGGAGCCCAGTAGGTAAAAAGCCCCACTTAGAGTTGGACTTCTGTCTCTCTCCTTCCCTGCCTCCAGGGATAGCACTCATGTCCCTGTGGTTCTTGGGCCATCAGAGCCCAAATTCTTTTGTGGCAGGCAAAGCCAGCTTCCCCTCCCCGAGTGGGCCCCTCCCCGTTGGGTGATTCCTAGGCCCTGACCCTCCTACCTGACTCCTAGGAACTGGGGCTGCTCCCCAGGGGCGCTGGTCTCTGTCTCCATCTTGAGGCTGTCGATGTGGGCGATGGAGATGACCGTGGCAGCCACGTACCAGGGAAGCCCCATAAAGGAGCACAAGGCCATGAGGATGCCCACCCAGAACAGGTCCAGATGGTAGCCAGCAGCCTTCTGCAGGAGTGGGGTGGGGGTGGGGGAGGGAGAAGTTTCTGGGAAGCCAGTTCCTCCTGGAAGCAGCCACTCTGTGGAACATGGTTCAAGACCCCCCTGCCTTCCAGAAGATACTGAAGGGGCCTGAGGTGCTCCTTGCAAGGATTGCAGAGGTGGGCAGGTCCTACCACCCCATCTGAAAGGGTGAACTGCCTAAGGGACATGGGTCATAGAAGAGAGGGATGTTCAAGCTTGGAGAGGCCCTGGGTTTGGGTCTCTGGGGAGAAGGGCCCAGAAGGTGGCCACAGGGTCTCTACAGTTCCTGTGGGGCCCCAGCTGGGACAGGCCACACCTAGAGTGGTCCAGACCAGGATGGGGGAGGGGATGACCCGAGTCTTCTCAGGCTCACAGGCTGGATGGGGAGTTGCAGAGACCAGGAAGGCTAAGGAAGTTCCTCTGCCTCAGTGTTCTAGGCTGAGCCCCCATCAGGATCTGCTGATTCTCATAAGAACTCGATGCCACTTTGGGAAAGACAGAGAGCCTGTGCCCAGTGGCCCAACCTAGTTTGGTCCTGGTCCTCAGAAAGTCACTCCAGCCCTGGTGGCCTTACCCACACCTGGAGATCACTTTTCCCCCTCAACACACCAAGTGGGAACTCCAGTCTTCTGTCCTCATATTTTCCTGGCCCAAAGTACTGAAAGAAGCATCATGTCCTCCCTTCGCTCCTTCTGACTTTGTGGGAAGAAAGAGGTTATGCCTCTGCTCCTAGTACCGGCCTTACCTTCAGTTTGTTCTCCTTCCGGTTGACAATGACGGCAGTGATCTGCTGGTCCATGAAGATCAGGATGGTCACCAGCAGGGCGGGCAGGATGCTTGCTGGGTACACCCACCATGGGTTCTTCCCAAAGGGGGCCACAAACCAGCCTCGGTCAGGCCGTGTGGGCTGAATGGGAGCAAACAGAGAGGGGCCCTTTCCTCTCTCTCTTGTCCCAGGGCACTTGCTGCCTGGCCTGCTGTCCCACCTCCTCAACTTTCCCTGACTTTGGGTACTTTTCAAGTGCAATCTTTTCCCTTAAACACCTTAGGTACCTGCAACTTTAGACTAAATTCAGACATGGGAAGGAGCATGCACTCAAACAGTGTCTGTAAAACTAAGGAGGTAATTTGCTGCAACAGCCCTGGGGTTGGTCAGGAAACATGGAGGTGAAGGTCAAAGGGCAGCCAGGAGAGAGAGCACAGTCACCCACTGCAAATAACAAACAGCAGGAATGAGGCCCAACAGAAAAGAATAAAGAAATGGGTGGGCCCAGGGCCAGCTGCTTCTGCCTCTCCTGAGTCACCTGTCTGGGAGCATTAAAGAATTGTCTGTAAAACACTGAACATCAGTTCAGTCCTGCATGTTAAGAATGAGGAGAATATATAAAAAGACTTTGTCTCAAAAAACAAACAAACAACAACCAAAAAAAAACCTTAAAGACAGGGAGGGTAAGTTCTAGAATCTGGACTCCCTACTCTGGTGAGATGGTTGGTGCTCTTTTTTTTTCTTTCTTTCTTCTTTTCGTTTTTGAGATGGAGTCTTGCTCTGTCACTCAGGCTGCAGTGCAGTGGGGCGATCTCGGCTCACTGCAAGCTCCACCTCCCAGATTCACGCCATTCTCCTGCCTCAGCCTCCCCAGTAGCTGGGACTACAGGCGCCCGCCACCACGCCTGGCTAATTTTTTTGTATCTTTAGTAGAGATGGGGTTTCACCGTGTTGGCCAGGATGGTCTTGATCTCCTGACCTCGTGATCTGCCCGCCTCAGCCTCCCAAAGTACTGGGATTACAGGCGTGAGACACTGCACCTGGCTGAGGTGGGGTGCTTGAGCAGAACTGATGTGGGCTGGATCCTGGCTCTGCCA
>NW_022163775.1:0-2631 GCF_008728515.1 Papio anubis
CTTCTGCACTACCCCACCAAGAGAGCCTCTGTGCAGAAGGCTGGACCCCCCACACAAAGTCTCCTTCTGCACTACCCTACCAGAGGTTCTCCATGAGGGCTCCTCCCCTGCAACAGACTTCTGCCTAGACATCCAGGCAATGCCATACATCCTCTGAAATCTAGGCAGAGGTTCTCAGACCTCGATTCTTGTCTTCTGAACACATGCAGGACCAACACCATATGGAAGCTGCCAAGGCTGAGGGCTTGCACCCTCTAAAGCAATGGCCCAAGCTGTACCTTGGCCCCTTTTATCTATGGATGATCAGCTGAAATGCAGGGCACCAAGTTTTGAACCTTCACAAAGCTGGGGAGCCCTGGACCCAGACCAAGAAACCATTCTTCCTTCCTAGGTCTCTGGGCCTGTGATGGGAGGGGCTGCCATGAAGGGCTCTGACATGCTCTAGAGATGTTTTCCCCATTGTCTTGGCAATTAACATTTGGCTCCTAGTTACTTATGCAAATGTCTGCAGCTCTCTTGAATTTTTCCCCAGAAAATGGATTTTTCTTTTCTATTGCATCATGAGGCTGCAAATTTTTCAAACATTTATGGTCTGCTCCCTCTTGAGTGCCTTAGCACTTAGAAATTTCTCCCACCAGATACCCTAAATCATCTCTCTCATGTTCAAAGTTCAACAGATTTCTAAGGCAGGGACAAAATGCCACCAGTCTCTTTGCTAAAGCATAGCAGGAGTCAACTTTACTCCAGTTTCAAAGAAGTTCTTCATCTCCATTTGAGACCACCTTAGCCTGGACTTCATTGTCCATATCACTATCAGCATATTGGTCAAAACCATTCAACAAGTCTCTAGGAAATTTCAAACCTCCCCACATATTTCTGCCTTCTACTGAGCCATTCAAACTGTTCCAACCTTTGCCTGTTACCCAGTTCCAAAGTTACTTCCACATTTTTGGGTATGTTTATGGTGACACAGACAGGAAGCAGCAATATACTGGGTAGAAGAGGGTGGCCACCAGCAGGAGTCACACCCTCAAGCCTGGGACCATGGCCTAAAGTGAGAACATGCATTCCTGTGTTCTCGCCTGAATGTTGCTTTTCCAAAACCACTCTGGCCTGCCCTGCCGCACCATCCTGTACCCATAAAACTCCAGACTCCACTGGCAAAGAAGGAAGGAAGAGAAGAAGCAGCTGGGTGTCAGAGAGAAGGAGCTTGACTTCAGAGGGACAGCTTGATGGTGGGACTTTGGATAAGAGTTTGACTGGGGATGGCCATCTCCAGCGAAAGACCACCTTTTCATTTCATCCCCTTTCCAGCTCCCTTTCCCGCTGTGAGCCATTTCTGTTGTTAAATAAAATCCTTCGCACTCACCACCTTTCACTTCATTCACACAGCCTGATTCTTCCTGGATGTCAGACAAGAGCTCAGGTACCAAGGGGGTGTGCAAAAGGCTGTCACCCTCATCCTCCACTGAGCTTTTAAACACTTAAGCCATCCATGGATGGCAAAGCTAAATGAACACACTATATCACATGTGCTCTTGGGCTCTGGGGGTTGGAGGCATCCCCTTAGATGCTGTCGCAGGGCTGCACAGAGATCTACTCCTGCTGCCATCCAGAATCTCTTGTTCTGGCCACTACACCTACTCACATGCATGTTTCCCCTCCTGTGAGGGATTGAGAGCCATGGGCTGAGTAAATGAGCCAACACCTTTACGTGTCCCATGTAGGGATCAAGAGAGGCATCCTGTTTCAATAGCAATGCCCTACATTCTGTGATACCAATTTACTGTATTAATCTGTTCTCACACTGATATGAAGAAATACCCGAGACTGGGTAATTTATAAAGAAAAGAGGTTTAATTCACTCACAGTTCTGCATGGCTGGGGAGGCCTCACCAAACATACAATTATGGCAGAAGGCACCTGTTCACAGGGTGGCAGGAGAGAGAACGAGTTCCAGCAGGGAAATGCCAGATGGTTATAAAGCCATCAAATCTGATGAGGACTCACTCACTATTATGAGATCAGCATGAGGGAAACTGCACCCATAATTCAATTACTTCCCAATAGGTCCCTCCCATGACACATGGTGATTATGGGAACTACAATTCAAGATGAGATTTGGGTGGGGCACAGCCAAACTATATCAATCTCTATGATCAGAAAAGGTTCATTTTTCCACACAGCAAAAAAAAAAAAAGAGAGTTTATTAGCATATTAAAGTAACACAATTCACCAAACTAGTTAATATCTTTGTGAATTATTTATTGGAAGTACAATGTCAAAAACTTAAGAGTGCATGTATGGGTTGTATAGTAACGTCTGTCTCTTGAATTTCTACTTAGAGAAGACAGACAAAAAGGTGTAGTCTAATAAACATACATTATAAAAGTTATTTTTAAGACCAAATTCAACACTAAATTTTTTTCTAGTGTTTAATATACGATTGCTTATATTTAATAAATCATTGCTAAAGCAAATGATTTCTCACTTCTGAAACACAAAGATTTTCTATTTAAACAACACTATAAAGAACACTTGTTCTGTTCCATTGGTCTATATCTCTGTTTTGGTACCAGTACCATGGCATGCATTTTTAAATCAATGCATACATTTAATGTTGTAGTGCTT
>NW_022163776.1:0-2629 GCF_008728515.1 Papio anubis
GGACTGCTGGAGCCTGGGAGGCAGAGGCTGCAATGAGCTGAGATGGCACAACTGTCCTCCAGCCTGGGCAACAGAGTGAGACTGTGTCTCAAAAAAACAACAACAACAACACAAAAAAAACAAAAAAAAAACTATATATATGTGTATATATATATATATTAGGGATACTAAAATGAAAACATTAGTGTTTGGAGAGAAAACCGAATGGATAAACTGAATCGATATTGGGAACACAAGATAATTCTGTAAGGTAGCTGAAAAAGCTGGGATTTTATACACTGAAGTCATAATTGTTGTCTTTTATAAGTTAGAGATAAGAAGAATTTGAGTTTAGAGTCAAAAGAGTCAGGCTCCATCAAATACTAATATTCTAATCAAAGAATTACTTGCCTGGGCGTGGTGGCTCAGGCCTGTAATCCCAGCACTTTGGGAGGCTGAGGCAGGCAGATCACGAGGTCAGGAGATCAAGACCATCCTGGCTAACACGGTGAAACCTCGTCCCTACTAAAAATACAAAAAATTAGCCGGGCCTGGTGGCGGGCACCTGTAGTCCCAGCTACTCAGGAGGGTGAGGTAGGAGAATGGTATCAACCCGGGAGGTGGAGCTTGCAGTGAGCCTACATCGTGCCACTGCACTCCATACTGGGCGACAGAGTGAGAGACTCCATTTCAAAAAAAAAAAGAATTACTTAACTTTAGGATGCTCTAATAATCAAAATTGATAGTGGCTTGTGAATAGATAGATCACTTGAATAGAATAGAGCTCAGAAATAAACCCAAATGCTTCTGAGGGAGTTAAGTATATTATAAACATGACATTTTAAATCAATGAGGAAAAGAAATCATTTGCAGCTCACCCCCCCATAGGCAGCAGGAATAGGAAGTCATTGGCAGAATAAAAAGATGGTAAGAACAGAGCAGAATTGTAGAACAGTACATTTCTTCCCCACTTTTCAAAGTATTTTTTGCTTTTACACAAGTATGTGTAATATTATTTTCTAAGTGTATACTCATTCTTTTGTCTCTTTCTTAGATGAATGAAAAAAGTTATACCTTTAGAAAAAGAGTTGTTAGAATAAAGCCTCGGCAGCGTCAGGGGGCAGTGACAGCACAGAGGAGACCAGAGAATAGCCTCCTGGAGGAGACCCTGCGCTGTGACCATGCTGTCCGGATGGGTACGGTAAGCTCGTCTGCAGAGTGTTCAATTCTGTGCTTTTTCTATAGTTTCCTTTCATAGAAACATTTGGGGTGATGTTTCTTTTCCCTCAACTTTTTATTTTAAAAACTTGCAAACATAGAAAAGTTGATAAAATCATACAGTGAACGTCTGTATGCTATTCAACTGGATTCACTAGTTAACGTTTTGTCATATTTGTTTCTCTCTTCCACGTATGAATGATTGTATATGTACCCTTTTAACCCCTGAATCATTTCAAAGTAAGTTGCCAGTATCAGAGCATTTCACTGTTAGGTACTTTTGCAGATATCTTCTAAGAACCAGGACATTCTCCTATATAATCACAATACCATTAATCTACCCCCAAAATTTAACATCAATACACTAATGATACCTACTGTATAGATTATCATCAGCTTTCTTGCAGTAATCTGTGTACAAGACTTGCATCCTGTCACTGTCCACTGATTAAATTTTGAACTCTCACTTGAAACCCTGGTCATCTCACTGCCTTCTTTCTTATGCCCATTAAGTCAAAATTATCTCTCATTTTATGTCAGCGGAAAAGAGAATGGAAAAGAGGGGAAGAGTCCCTAGGTACTTGGGATAAAGTATGAGCACTTACTACCACACGTATTCTAGTTCTGTAGTTTTCATACTCCAGGGAGCACCTCAAGGCTTATTAAAGCACTGATAGCTGTCCCTCTTCCCCACTTTCTGATTCAGGAGGTGTGGGGCTGGCCCAGGAATCTGCATGTCTTACAAGTTCCCATGTGTTGCTGATGCTGAGGGTCTAAGGACTACAATGCAAGAATTAGTGGTTTAGCGGATATCTACCTAATGAATACATGTTTTATTTCCTTTAGCACCTGTGATTACAGAGGAAACACCTTTCACCTGGAAGATATCATTAAACAAGATAAGAGATCAGGTCAGTAAGAATTAAATTTAACTTAATTGAAATATCACTGAAATGTTTAGAAATAATATCACAGGCCAGGCACAGTGGCTTATGCCTATAATCCCAGTACTTTGGGAGGACAAGGCAGAAGGATCCCTTGAGGTCAGGAGTTTGAGACCAGCCTGTCCAAGATGGTAAAACTCCACCTCTACTAAAAATACAAAAATTAGCTGGGCATGGTGGTGTGTGCCTGTATTCCCAGCTACTCGGGAGGCTGAGCTAGGGGAATCGCTTGAACTTGGGAGATGGAGGTTGCAGTGAGCTGAGATGCACCACTGCACTCCAGCCTGGGCAACAGAGAAAGACTCCGTCTCTAAATAAATATGTAAATAAATAAATAAATAAATAGATAGATAAATAATAAAAATAAAAAATAAAGGGTAGATGGGGCAGCTTTGCATACTGCACGCCCTGAAAATGGGCTGATTTCCCTCAAGAAGCAGTGATTTAAGCTCTCTAGCCTACATGGGATACATACAGAAGAAAAAAGA
>NW_022163777.1:0-2629 GCF_008728515.1 Papio anubis
GGGCACTCCAAGATTAAAGTGTCAGGGAGAGGAGAAAGAACAAGCAAAAGAGACTGAGAAAGAACAGCCAATGAGGAAGGAGAAAAACCAAGAGTGTGATGTCCTGGAATCCAAGGAAAGAAAGTGTTTCAAGCATGTGAAAGTGATCAGCAGGGTCAAATGCTGCTGATAGGTTGAGCCGAGGCTGACAGATGATGTTGGATTTAACAGCATGTCATTGGGGACCTTGACACAAGTCATTTCAGTGGAGGGATGGGGATGAAAGCCTGGTTCAAGTAGATTCAAAAGAAATTTAGAAGAGAAAAATTAGAGGTGGCAGGTATGGGCAACTCTTTTAAAGAACTTGGCAATAAAGGGAAGCAGAGAAAAGGGTCAAAACTGAAGAGGAAAATGATGGGAGAAGCATGTTTTTATGTTGACGGGAATTATCTAGTAGAAAAAGGGAAATGATGAGAAAGGATGTAGTCAATATTCATTTGTACAAGAAAATAGCAGAAAACAATGTAACCTACTTGATAAGAGATTTTATGTAACAAAAGATTTTATTGTAATATTTAAGACAGATTTTTTTACTGAAACATAATAAACACCCATGAACCCACCATCCACCCCAAGAGCTAGACCACTACCAGTAACATCTATGTGCTCCTCCCTCTCTAATCTTACCTCTGTTTTAGAAGAAAGCAACTTTCCTGAATTGTATTATTATCATTTCCCTGTAAAATTATATTCTCCTGAATGTATCCTGTTATATTTATTGACCAGCAGATCAAGGATAATCTAACCTATGCTCTCAACCTGGCCTCCTACAGACAGACATCAAATCACCTCAGTCAGACAGTGCCATGAAATTCCTCCCTTGTGTTTAACCTGCTACACTAAAATTCTATTCTATTTCATCTCTCCAACTGCTAGTGCTTTGTCTGAAAAACCCCTTCTTCTGCACAAAGATCATTATTATTCATTCCTGTCAGCATTATTTACTCAGCATGAAAGCAGGAAGAGATTGGCACACCTTCATCTCATGTGCATATACAGAACAGACCCCAGTGGCCAGAGCATTCTTGTTATCCTGGAAGATGCACCTGCAGCCCTCAAGCCTCCAGCCTCTCCCTCCCAACCTAAGGCACACCCTGTTGGTCAGATGCCTATACCAACATCTGGCAGCCCCTCCAGAGAGGCCTCAGAAAGGCAGGTGATAGCCAGTGACTAGGTTTCTTTCATCCCTAGATCTTGTCCTATGGGCGGTGGCCATTGCCAGACCATCCAGGATTCTTCAGGTGTGCAAGGACCTGTAGAATTTTGACAAATGCCAGCAGAGTGGCCTCTTTACAAATGGATGACAGCAGGCTGTGAAAAGCTTTCTGCATGCATAACCCAAAAATCTAGTCCCCCCACTTGTTCACTGATGCTTAAAATTGCTTTAAGGAGAGACAAAGGCTTTCATCTCACAACCAGAGAAAGCTTTGAAGGCCCTGGGTGAACTAATCGATTTAGACTAATACACCTGTTGTATAAATGGACTGAAAGATTAGATGATGCAATGGGCACCTTTAAAATAGGTGTGAAGTGACAAGGGGTGTAGCAGAGAAAGGTGGGGCTTTTCTTGCCTCCTTGGGTGCTTAAAATGAACAGTCTTGAGGCCAGGTGCGGTGGCTCAAACCTGTAATCCCAATACTTTGGGAGACCAACGTGAGTGGATCACTTGAGCCCAGGGGTTCAAGACCAGCCTGGGCAACATGGCAAAACCTCGTTTATAAAAATGTAAAAATTAGCCTAGCATCGTGGCAAGCACTGTAGTCTCAGCTACTTGGGAGGCTGAGGTGGGAGGATTGCTTAGACCTAGGAGATTGAGGCTGCAGTGAGCCATGATCACCCCATTGCACTCCAGCCTGGGCAACAGAGCAAGATCCTGTCTCAAAACACACACACACACACACACACACACACACACACACACACAGAGTCTTGAAATCAGAAGACCTGGAGTCAAGCTGGGCGCTGGGCCCTACTGCCAGCTGTTTGATCACAAGCAAAATTACTCGAAGCCTTGAGCCTGTTTTTTATTTCCAAAGCGAAGGTAATATCTACCTTCAGAGTTTACCGTGAGACTTTGATGTCATCATGTTTGTAAAAGTGCCCTGGCACAGTGACCACATTCTACCCAGTAAAGATTGTCTGTCTTTCCCTGTTGTCCCCAGGCAACTCAGGCTCTGCTCCTATCCGCTCCATCCCTCTTTCTTAGCATTTTAAGGTCAAGAGTGAGGTATCTGGGACCATGCAACCCAGGTTCAAATCCTGACTCTATCACTTGCTGACATCTTGGACAAGTTTAACCTCTCTGGGCTCAGTTCCCTCATCTGTAAAAATGAGGATAACAATAGTACTTGCCTCATGGGGTGACAGTAAGGATGAAATGAGTACATGTGTGTAATGCACTTAGAACAATTCCTGGCACCAAAGAACGCATTGTAAGAAGTGTTACTATGATTCCCGAGGTCTTCTCACCTGTCCACTTTCCACAAGCCGAAAGATCAAGCTCCACTTCCGCTCTCTCACCTACAAAAGCGCACGGTCAATGGCTACACATTCTGTCCCATCCCCAACGCCCCCAGCCCGGGTTTCCTAA
>NW_022163778.1:0-27245 GCF_008728515.1 Papio anubis
TTTCCAGCTCCATCCATGTCCCTACAAAGGACATGAACTCATCTTTTTAATGGCTGCATAGTATTCCATGGTGGGTGTATATGTGCCACATTTTCTTATTCCACTCTATCATTGATGGACATTTGGGTTGTTTCCAAGTCTTTGCTATTGTGAATAGTGCCGCTATAAACATATGTGTACATGTGTCTTTATTGCAGCATGATTTATAATCCTTTGGGTATATACCCAGTAATGGGATGGCTCTTACTTAAGGTCAGAGTTGATGGTCAAAAAATGTGTACATGTTGCTTATTTACCAATGTGATGAGTCCTGGGGTCTGTAGGTAGAGCTTATATGATAAAAGAGCATAGTTTAGTAAGTTCAAGAGAATCTTCTCCAAGGAAGTGATATTGAAGTTATTGAAAGATAAGTAGGGGATGGCTATACAGGTCAGGGAGGTGTGAGGAAGGATTCAGAGAAGGAGCATTCATGGCCAGGATCAAGCAGAGGCATAGGACTTGAGTTGCTGTGGCTATGCGAAGTGTTTTAGTGGGGATGGGGATGGGGATGCCTGAACTTGACTCTTCTTTGCCAGACTGTGATGAGGGGTTCAGGACACTGGGCACCCCGATCCTGGCCAGTAAATATGGTAACCTTCTACTGTGATCTGAATGTTTGTGCCCCCATACCCCTATATTTTATATGCTGAAACCCAAAATCATAAAGTGATAATATTAAGAGATGGGGCCTCTGGGAGGTGATTAGGTTTTGAGGGCAAACCCCTCACAAATGGTGGGATTAGTGATTAGTGTCCTTATAGAACGGACTCCAGAGAGCTCATTGCCCCCTGCGCCATGTGAGATATAGTAAGAAGACACCATCTATGAGGAGCTAGTTCTTTTAATTGTGATGTTAGGGGGTCAATTTTAGATCTTTCCAGCTTTCTGTTGTGGGAATTTAGTGCTGTAAGTTTCCCTCTTAACATTGCTTTAGCCGTGTCCCAGAGATTCTGGTACATTGTCTCTTTGTTCTCATTGGTTTCAAAAAACTTCATTATTTCTGCCTTAATTTCATTATTTACCCAGTGGTAATTCAGGAACAGGTTGTTCAATTTCCATGTAATTTTGTGGTTTTGAGTGAGTTTCTTAATCCTGAGATCTAATTTGTACATATACAAATTAGAGTACACCATGGAATACTATGCAGCCATATGAAAGAATGAGCTCATGTCCTTTGCAGGGACATGGATGAAACTGGAAGCCATCATTCTCAGCAAACTAACACAGGAACAGAAAACCAAACCCTGCATGTTCTCCCTCATAAATGGGAGTTGAACAGTGAGAACACATGGACACAGGGAGGGAACCATCACACACCGTGGCTTGTCAGGGATTGGAGGGGAAGGGAAGGGAGAGGATTATGACAAATACCTAATGCATGTGGGACTTAAAAGCCAGATGACGGGTTAATAGGTGCAGCAAATCATCATGGCACATGTATACCTATGTGGCAAACCTGCACGTTCTGCACATGTATCCCAGAACTTAAAGTAAAAATTTAAAAAAGGATATACATATCATATGCATAAAAAAGATACAAAATGCTTATGAAGAGAAAGATTCTATATTGTAAATAAGTCATTTATATTTATTAAATAATGGTTGAATGAAATCCTACTCAAAATCCTATCAGGTAATTTGAAAATTGACAAGCTAATTTTAAATGTATTTGAAAATGTAAAAGACCGAGAAGAATCAAGAAAGTTCTGAAGAAGAGCAGAGCTCAAGAATGTATACCATCAGGTGTTTCAATCTTTATTACAATTAAAATAAGATGATATTAGCAGAAGGACATATAAATAAAGAAACCAGAAACAAATTCATATTTATACCATCCCCTGATTTATGACAAAGGTGAAACTGCAGTGTAGTGAGGCCACAATAATCTTTTCAATAAATGTTAATAGATCACTTGGATATCATTATGGGGGAATAAAAGAATTTGACCCCTATCTTATATCATAAACAAAGGTCAGTATAGGTGGGTTATAAAGCTAAATGTGAAAGGTTAAAAATTTTTTTATAAAGCTTCTGTAACAGCCGGGAGCAGTGGCTCATGCCTGTAATCCCAGCACTTTGGGAGGCCGAGGCGGGCGGATCACAAGGTCAGGAGATTGAGACCATCCTGGCTAACAAGGTGAAACCCCTACTCTACTAAAAATATAAAAAATTAGCTGGGCGTGGTGGCAGGTGCCTATAGTCCCAGCTACTCGGGAGGCTAAGGCGGGAGAATTGCTTGAACTCGGGATGAGGAGGTTGCAGTGAGCCGAGATCATGCCAGTGCACCCCAGCCTGGATTACAAAGTGAGACTCCATCTCAAAAAACAAACAAACAAACAAACAAACAAACAACAACAAAAAACAAAGTTTCTATAGCATAAGAGAATATCTTTATGACACTGAGGTTGACAAAAATTTCTTGAGTAAGACTAAATAAGCATTAATTATACAGAAAAAGTCTGATAAATTGGACTACATTAAAATTAAGAACTTTGTGTTAAGAAAGTCACCATTAAGAGAAAGAAAAGGCAAGTTAAAGTGGGAGAAGATATCGGCAATGTTTATGTCCAATCAAAAACTTATATCCAAAATATATGAAAAATGCCTATAAGTCAGTTACAGAATATATTCAAAGAGCCAATTAAGCATCAGAAAATGTCTTCATCAAGGGCATGCAACTTAAAGTGACAATGGGATACCATGACACATAGACCAGTCTGGTCAAAATAAAAAATACAGACACTGTCAAGTGACTGCAAGGATATGGAGCAACTAGAACTGGCAAAGGTAAAATAGCACAACCACTTCAAAAAATTCTTAGGCAGCATTTGATGAAGTTAATATATACATATTTTAAGACCCAATTTCATACTTGTTATATACCCAACAGAAATGAATACAAGTGTGTACCAAAAGACATATAAGAATGTTCATAGCAGCAGCATTTGTCATAGTCAAGAGCTGGAAGCAACCCAGTTGTGCATCAGTGGTAGAATGGATGACTAAATTGTAGTGTATTCTTACAATAAAATACTATAGAGCAATGAAAATAAACAAACTATGGCTATGTTCAACAACATGGATAAATCTTGCCAACAATGTTAGACAAATGAAGCCAAACCAAAAAATACACATATTCTATGAATCCATATATGCAAAGTTCACAATAGGTGATAGTGGCTACTGTTTTGGGAAGTAGTGAGGAAAGGACTAAGAGAGTACTGCAGAGGGGGCTCTGTGTGTTTGTAATTTCTATTTCCCAGTGCAGGTGTGGTTTACATGAGCATGTTCACTTTGTGGAAATTCATTGAGCTGTAACTAAATATATGGAATTATTTATGAATGACATGATATATAATTCAATGGGAACTTGGGAGGATAGGGAGGAGGTGGGGGAGCTAAAGAGACGTGAGTGACCAAATGCTTACAATTGTTATTGTTGGGTTATGTATACCTGGGAATTTGTTGTACTATCCTTGCCATTTTGTGTATGTTTGAAGTTTTCCATTATAAAAAGGACAAAAAAAAGACAGAGAAAACTAAAAAAGAAAAAAAAAAAAAGTATTGTGCTTGTTACTAAAACCAATCTTAAGGCCAGTTACTAAAATGTAAACTCCTACAATTTTGAATAGCTATTTGCTAATACATTGATTTGCTGCATTCTTGGGATTAGCTTAGCCTGTCCATTCCTTTTTTAACTTGCTCCCTTCCTTCCCTTTTAATAAAGTCCTGCCTAAGCTCTAGGCTCTATTTTCCACCTCTCCCTTAAGATTAGGGATTGTTCCATTTTAAGTCAGTGGCCTTATCTCTCCCTGTTCTCCTAGTGTAACTCTTACCTTACCTAGCAGCAGGCCCTCTGTATTAGGGCAGCCCATGATATTGCTTTTATGATTAATCTTCCCTTCTCCACAAACTTAACTGTTGAGAAGCAGGAGAAAGTGTGTGCCCAGGAGCTGGATTCGGAGACCCATGGTTACCCAATTCTACTTATGATTCCATTCATTACACTGTTTTAGGAAAATAAACAGATCTGGATTTTTGCATAAGAGTTGATTCTTCAACAAGCAAATGGGAAAATTGGCAGACCCAGATATGTGCGTATAGCTGCTATTGGTTGGAAATTTGAACACAAAAATCTTTATCTACCCAGCCTGTGAGCTACAAATCTGGACTGAGTATAAAAAAGAATAAAACTAAATACCACATGTTCTCACTTATAAGTGGAAACTAAACATTGAGTACACATGAACTTATAGATGGGAACAATAGACACTGGGGAACAGGAGAAGAGAAGGAGAGAGAAAAGGGTTGAAAAACTACCAATTGTGTGCTGTGCTCACTACCTGGATGATGGATTTATTTGTACTCCAGCCTTAACATTACACAATATATCTTTGTAACAAACTTGTACTTGTACCCCCAAATTTAAAATAAAAGTTGAAAAAAAAAGAATAAAAAGTGGCTGGCTATGTAACACAAAGATACTGTGGCTTGTCTTAAAAATAGGCTCTGACCCCTGAGGATAAAAATCAGACTTCTCCATGCGGGTCTAGTTGACATGATTAGACAACTCTACTAGAGTTCTGCCTTAGTGGTTGTCATATACATTGTCATAGACATCCTTGAAAAGAAAAAACAAGACAAGAGAGGAAAACTGAAGCTTCAAAATCCTTCCTGTATTTTCTAAACATCTCTCATTGGATTGCTTGCATTCCTCCAACTGATAGATTCCAGAAGCTCATATAGTTACAAATAAGAACATGAGTGGTAAATATCCCCCCAAATTATTTCAGAACTCAGTCATTATAAATTGATTTTATATTCATATAGTTATCTTTTTATTGATCCATAATTCAAATTTAGCAAAAAATTAAAGATGAATCATAAATGAACACTTGGAAAAAGGTTCAATGTTGGCATTTTATCAAAATAGGTTAATAATTTCTTATTCCTTTCTCATAAAAAACTGGATAAATAGAAATTTTAATCTTCATAAAAATGGAAATTCCAATGCAGATCAAGTATTTGGTTGGTTGGTTTGTTGAAAGCTTGACTTTGTTCTCTTCATTTAGACAGACTATAAGATGAAAAACTTTAACACTAGAAACAAAATTTAGCATTAGAATCACAGAGAATGGGATTTTGAAATGCCTCTGTAAGTTTATAGATGTTCCTAAAGTTCCATGTTTAATATTTTGAATAAAATAGGTGGCCATGCTCAGGATCTAGGAAGTTAATAGTAGCCTCTTTCTTTTTCAGATACATGTTGACCAGTGGTCCTGCCACTGCCTATCTATTTGTTGAAAATATTGTTTACACAGTAAGTTTATCTCTGTTTGCTGAGCCATTCTTAAGTAGCTCATGTGTGACTTGTACTTCTTTCTCTAAACCCTATATATACGACCTCCCTTGTTATTATTCCTTATTTTAACTCCTCAAAATATATTTGATAGATCCTTTAAAGGCCTGAATGGTTATGAAATACAAAGTCAAAGTTTCTTGACAGGTGATTAGCAGATTTCCCCGTTCTTCAAATGACCATTTCACATCTACCTGCAAAGGAGAGCAACACTCAGAATGGTGGTGTTTCTCAAATCATCCAAGGTAACAGAAAGTCTTTCTCTACTATTTATGAGAAGGCCCATCACTAGATTGAAAGCTCTTCTGGAAGTGACTCTGCCTGTATGTTCCCTACAAACCCCTAGAGAGTTAGCTGCTGAGATGGCTATATTTTCAAACTCGAGCTGACTTGGAGAAAGCAGATCTGGAGTGGAGACATAGAATTTCTCATGGAAAGTGAAAATAACTCACTGAAAATCATGTTTTTTCAAACTCTTCTGTCTTTCCACAGTATGTTCTTGTTACTGATTTTCAGAAAGCTGGTTTTGAGACTACAGCTTGGATTAAAGTAAGTTTTGTCTAGAATTGTTTCTCTATTCAGTATAGACATTTTCATGCTATGATTTATTTCTAAGCCTAGGGGAAACAATAAACAACATCTGGTTATCTTATTTCAAATTTGATATGTATAAATTGTGGATTGATCTTTATTGGAGCAAATTTGCAATCCAAATTCTCTTGGTGATTTATTTGCTTGGCACCTAATACACCTCTAAGCTTACAACAGTCATCTCATTTCAAATGTAAAGCCCCATTTTAAAAACAAAAACCATATACATACCCAAATATATAGAAAATAAAGAAAGACTAAAAAAATTTAATTTCCATAATTTTATAAGAGACAGTCACTACTAATGCTTTGCTGGGGATCCTTCCAGACATTGTTCTATGTCTGTGTGTGTGTGTATTTTTAAATAAGATGATGCATTACAGAACACAAGGCTTTATTATTAAAAAAAGATTAGACACAATTTCTATGCCTTAAAATATAATTTAACACAATTATTGTTTATGATTATAGATTATTAAGTTTTATAGATGTTCCATCATTTATTTCAGCAGTCTCCTATTTTAGACTTTTTCATTATTTCCAACATTTAAAGATTATATCTAAATCTTTATTTTCGTCTCTCATGAAGTATCGTGACCTGCCTGATGTTTAAATGCTCTGCTAAAAAAAAATGAGTATGAGGTGATAAGTCAATGTGGAATAGGTAATCTCCTAAGATAGCAGTCCCCAACTTTTTTGGCATCAGGGACTGGTTTCATGGAAGATAATTATTCCATGGACAAGAGGACTTCCATGAGTCTCCTAGGAGCTGGTTTCAGGATGCTTCATGAACGTTACATTTATTATGTACTTTATTTCTTTTATATGTTACATTGTAATATATAAGAAAATAATTATATACCATAATACAGAACCAGTGGGAGTCCTGAGCTTGTTTTTCTGCAACTAGATAGTCCCATCTGGGGGTAATGGGAGACAGTGAGAGATCATCAGGCATTAAATTTTCAGAAAGAACATGCAACCTAGGTCCTTTGCATGCACAGTTCTCAATAGAGTTCACGCTTCTGTGAGAATCTAGTGCCCCTGCTGATCTGACTGAAGGCAGAACTTCAGGTGGGAATGCCAGTGATAGGGAATGGCTATAAATACAGATGTAGCTTTGCTTGCACACCTGTTGTGCACTTCCTGCTGTGCAGCCTGGTCCCTAACAGGCCATGGTCTGCTACCAGTCCATGGCCTGTGCTACAGTCCACTGCCCTAAGAGACAGTGGCAATTAATCCAGGTTAAATGTGATGATGTCTTTAGCCTAGGATGTTAGAGGAGGAGGCAGTGAGAAGTAGTCAGAGCTTGGATTTATTTTATCTTTTTAAAAGCTAACAGAACTTGCATATAGATTAGATTGTGTGTTGTGGAAGAAAGAAAGAAGTCAAGGATCATCATATTAAGAGAACAAAGGAGGAAAAATGAACAACTCAGTAGACGCTCAAAGAAACACTGTTAAGAGGCAATATCCATTTCAGATTTAAAAAATTCTCTGCAAATTGAACAGAACAATCGAAGTCCCAAAATGATCAATAAAAACATCTTACTGATTTTGTCCATTCAGCCACTCTCTTACCAGATTAATGAATCCTTGTTGTATACAGCCTTAGGTTGGAGCAAACACTTGCCATGAATTGAGAGGGGCCCGCGTCACTATGGTATAAATCTTAAGAGAAAGGCCAGCCATGACAGCAAAAGCATGTTCATCTTCAGAGTACTTTGGGGACACTCATAACTTCAAGTCATTGCTAAAAATTCTGAGACAAGGGAATTAGGAAGATTGACCTCCCCAGTAAGCTATGAGTCATGAGAATCTTTCCATAAGGAGAGCTAGCTAGGATGCAGGCATTCTGTGGCAGGTGGAGTTCGGGTGAATCTGCCAGTCCAGCCGAGAAGCCTTGTCTAAGTGACTGTTTTCCTCTGCAGTTCAGTCATCTGACTGTCTGGGGAAGCACACTGATTGGTCTGGTGTTCTTTGGCATCTACTTAACCATCTGGTCCCCCATTCTTATTGCACTAAATATGAGAGGACAGGTAAGTATGCCAGATTGGAAGTTTGCCTTCTGAGTCTTGTGATAACAGTGTTTCTCCATGTGTAGGCAAGCAGGCTCTCTGTGTTTTGCAACTGTATTGAGGTTCAGTAGAGGCTGGTGCTACCTGTTTCTATCAGGATCTATCAGGAGGTAAACCAAATTAAAGAATCTGGAAGATGTCATCTAGTCCACAGAAATGGCATTTTAAATTTAAAGTATTATAAAAAGTCAACCTAAACCCCCTTACTTACCTGGCATGTCCACATTTTCATAATAAATTATGTGTTAATTGCACATCATACTGATATGTACACTTTATGGCCCTTTGGAAACTGGAGCTATTTTGAGTTGTTCATAATCCAGTGATTATATTGGTTACAGTTTTGATGTTGTACTCTGATTCGTAGTTATTCTCTGTTGAGTCATCTGTGGAAGTTAAATCTAACAGCTCTATGAACCAGTATCTCTTTGAACTAGAGAGGCTGAGATTAAAGGTCTTTATACTCACTTGAATGTCTTTTTATTTTTCTTTTTATACTACCTTTTTCTAGTGCATGAGATTGAGCCATCAACTGTGACAAACTGGATCATGGAGTCTCACAGTATCAAGTTTGGATAGAAAGGAGCTTGGCAGCCTTCTTGAGGTCCACACCTCCTCAATTTACCAAGGAAGCTGTGTAAGCACAGGTCTCCAGGTTCATCCCAGAGACCCCACCCTGGGGTTGCCCACAGCAGTCCTGTCCTTAGACCCCCAAAACAGGCTGCTGGGCCCTATGTTTTAGGGACCTCTGCACTGGCCCTCCTTCACTGGGTGTATTTCTCTGCACAGAGTGAAAAGCTGTGATGCACACAGCCCCTTCTAGTGTGTTCTCTGGGCTCCCAGGAACCCAGGCCTCTTTCTCAAACAGCCAAATGCCCATTACCAAGGCCTGCTTGGGCCTCCTTCCAGATGCAGGCCAGATTGCACAACCCTAGGTCCAAGGGGCAACTGTTTGCAAGGGGTGTGCACTGAGTAGATTGATGTTTTCACTGGTGTTTCCACCCACGTTTAAAGGAGGATGTTCATGCTGGGGCACAGAACCCAGTGGAAAGGGAAGAACAGTGGGTCAGACTTTAATTGGTGTTTCCCACCCAGGAATACATACTTTAGGTGGTCTGTGCATGGCACAGCTGTCTGCTATCTCTGCCTCACTTACTCTGCAGAAGTAAATGAAACCCCTGGGTTGACTGCAGTCTAGACTGTGTCCAGCAGCTGTTTTTTGTGAGGTAGCCCTGAGAGGTTGCTCTGCCTGACCTGGTGGCTCAATTGGCTAATATCCCAGGGTGCAGAGGACCTCCGCTGAGGGTGCTAGGTGGGATGGACCTGTCCTGCACGAGTGGGTGTGCTTGCCCTCTAATCCATTTTTGCTTTTTGTAAGAAAAGAGGACAAATGTCTAATGCACTCTTCAGTTCTTTTCCAAATTCAGACAATAGAGGAAATTAGAGGAGATTGAATAAACCCAGAAGATTGTTGTGTAGCAAAATGAGCATTTCGGACAAAGAAACTGTGTGTGTTTAAAGAAAGCAACTCTATTTTTTTTTTTTTTTTTTGAGACGGAGTCTCGCTGTGTCACCCAGGCTGGAGTGCAGTGGCATCTCGCTCACTGGGTAAGTCTGGCCCCCAGGTTCACTTCATTCTCCTGCCTCAGCCCGAGTAGCTGGGACTACAGGCGCCCTACCACCACCCGCTAGTTTTTGTATTTTAGTAGAGATGTGGGGTTTCACCATGTTAGCCAGGATGGTCTCTGATCTCCTGACCTCGTGGATCCACCCGGGGCCGCCTCCCAAAGTGCTGGGATTACAGGCTTGAGCCACCGCGCCCAGCTCAACTCTATTTTAAAGCAGTATGATGGAGCCCCACAAAACAAAGTGTCAAGCAGGCGACAACAATCTTGGCAAGTTATTAGCTTATACATTTGTTTTGTGCCTTCCTTTCTGGTTCAGGGTTGATCTGCTATGATAAATATTTTATTTGGGGACTTTGCTTGGACAATAAACAGGGCTACATTGATTGCCACAGACAATTTTCTAATTTAGAGGACAGTGACAGATGACTGGATGGGTCACTTGGTTTGTGATTGGCAAACTAAGCCCATTTGTCGAGGTTTCTAGGTTGGTGAATGCTCAGAAATGAAGGGTATTCTAGAAAAAACTGCTTTTTATAGGCCCAGCACGCTTCCGCCGCACAACTCTGCTATCAAAAAGACTTTTTTTTTTTTTTTTAGACAGAGTCTTCCTCTGTTGCCCAGACTAGAATGCAGTAGCAAGATCTCTGCTCACTGCAACCTCCACCTTCCAGGTTCTAAGTGATTCTCCTGCCTCAGCCTCTGGAGTAGCTGGGATTACAGGTGTGTACCACCACGCCTGGCTAATTTTGTATTTTTAGCAGAGATGGTGTTTCACCATGTTGGCTAGGCTGGTCTCAAATTCCTGACCTCAGGTGATCCACTGGCCTCAGCCTCCCAAAGTGCTAGGATTTCAGGTGTGAGCCACCATGCTTTTAAAATTACTATTTGAATAATGCTTCTGATGATTTTTTTTTTTTTTTTTTCTTGAGAATGAGTTTTGCTCTTGTTGCCCAGGCTGGAGTGCAATGGCGCAGTCTCGGCTCACTGCAACCTTTGCCTCCCAGGTTCAAATGATTCTTCTGCCTCAGCCTCCCAAGTAGCTGGGATTAGAGGCATGCACCACCACACTTGGGTAATTTTTTATGTTTAATAGAGATGGGGTTTCACCGTGTTAGTCAGGCTGATCTCAAACTCCTGACATCAGGTGATCCACCAACCTTGGCCTCCCAAAGTGCTGGGATTACATGCATGCACTACCACACTTGGCCAGCTTCTAGTGATTTTTATAAACCATTTTTTGTAGTTCATTAAACAGTAGGTTTTTGGCAAATAAACATGGTTATTTGATGCTCTACAATTAAACTGTGTAATAGCAAATGGTATTTTTCACCCAGAAGCCAGAGATTTGACACACAAAACATTTTCTCTATTCATAACTTTTTTTTGAGATAGAGTTTCATCTTGTTGCCCAGGCTTCAGTGTGTAATGATGTGATCTCAGCTCTACTGTAATCTCCACCTCCCAGGTTCGGGTGATTCTCCTGCCTCAGTCTCCCAGCTCACGACCGCCAATCAAACTGCCCCCTACCCCAACGCCCCGAACTCCTGTCCTCAGAGATCCACCCCCCTCAGCCTCCCACAGTGCTGGGATTACAGGCATGAGACACTGTGCCTGGCCTATAACATCTCTAACCTTCAAAAAGATGCACTGTTTCTGCTGGAGGCTTCTTTTACTAATTTGATTAAAGAATTCTTTGTTTTGTCCATGATATTTGGAGTTTTTCTCATGGGGGAGAATGCAGGTTTTCTCTTGATGGTAAAGGAAAAGATAGACTGTAGAATTAGAATTCTTCTTCGCTGTCAAAGAGTCTTTATCTTCTGTAAAGAATCTCATGATATGGTATGTGAAACCCAACCAGACAACACATTAGGAAGTTCCAGTTGAAGTTTCTGAAATCAAAGAAGCCATCTGCATCTTTCCTCTCTTGAAAGTATGCCACATTTATGGTATCTTAAAAGGAACTCTGTTTTTCCTTGTCTCTTCTCAAGCTTATATCTATAGTAAGTTAAAAATTCAGATTGTATCTGTCCTGATTAATGCCAGTCAAACCCTCAGCTATGGAAAATATGTGATAATGTTTTTCTGTAGGGGACTATGTGTTTTTTCCCCCAGTAACATATCTGTGAGATTTAAGTTTCCCCGTAATGGGTCCCCAAGGCAAATACTTAAAGGTAGAATATGACTAAATTCTTTTTAGCTCACTGCCTCCCCCAAAGTTGCCTACTGATAGAGAGTTGGAGAGATGAGGAAATCTTGATCCAAAATTAGATTAGGAAATGTGTTTATATTTTATGCATGCTTTTCTCAATGCTTTTGACTTTAGTAGTGGTAGAGGGAAGGCCATGTTACTTGACCTCTGTACAAAAGTCAGGAGGCTTGGCGGGGTTTATGCCCCAGGCAGTTAACCTTTCGCAAATCCCTTTACCTGCATTAATCTCCCAATCAGCAAAGTCAGAATAATACCACTCACCCTAATTACCTGAGAGGATTCTGGAAAATATATAACAACCTGTGGAAAATCTAAAACACGCATGCTCTTCTTTTTCCTGGAGTGATGAATTTTTAAACCTTCATGAATAGAAAGATTGCTGTGATTTAAACTCCAAATTCTTTTGGCTACATAGTTTTAACATTTTATAGGTTCTAAATTGGATGTTTCTCAGCAATCAGTGTTTCTCCATTGATTACCTGCATTCAAATCATCTGGATTGCTTGTTAAAATGACAACCCCTCCACCTGCAGGCAATCTCTCTCTCTCTCTCTCTCTCTCTCTCTCTCTCTCTCTCTCTCTCACACACACACACACACACACACACACACACACACACACACAGAGTGAATTTGGAACCTCTGGGTGTGGCACACCAGCACCTAAATTGTAATAAATCTTCAGGTCATTCTTTCCTTTAAACTTTGAGAACCACTGCTCCAAAACCCCTAAAGACTCCATTAGAATGTTTTAGCTGTCATCGGGTGTTACAGGAGAAGATGATACACTGAAGATACAGCTGAGAATGTCAGTGGAGGAGAGATTTCAAGTGAGAATCTGCCTAAGGTCAGGAGAACACTTGTTTTCAGGTTAAGTTCTGTGGTGTGGGGCCATGTTCGTTTGCCTTAGCATCCATTCTTCTTCACCCTTTCCTAATTGTTCCCATATGTGCTGTGACTTTCTCCCTTATTCCTGGGGAAAACTTAATCCCATCCCTTCTGTAGTGATTGGTTCATGAAGCCAAGAGACATGGGGACACATTTGTCAGGGGCTTCTGGGATAGCAGCAAGTGTGCTCCTAAAAGAATCCATCAAAGAGACAGCTTTCTCATCTGAATGCTGTGGTTGCTACTGTGATGCTGGGAATGGTTCAGCCAAAGGAGGAAAACCACCCTCAAAATCCTACTGCTGGCATGAAAGATAGACTAGAAGACAAAAAGGCAAACAAAACCAAAAGTCTTTTTTATTGCTTTATTATTTGACAAGTAAACAAAACCTAAAAGTCTCTGTGTGATTGTTGACACCCTGTATAAAGCCAGCTTCAAAGCCCAACCCAAATGGGGCACTCAGAGAGTGTCTGCTGTGTGTGACTTGGCATTTTGGGCAGCTCTTGCCAAGGAAGTTTCTCTCCACCCAAGTGAGGCTGTCAAGGTGTTTCCTTAGCTTCACAAGCACGTGGTCAGTCAAGGAAGTAAATGCTTTTTAAAAACAAAATCTTTACTATAGCATATTTAACTGTTTGACTACACCTAAAGTTGCAGATTGGTTTACAAACCTTGTAAAGAATTATTTAGTGTTGCGATTATTAGTTTTTTAGGCAGTAACATCCTGGAAAATGTCTAATGGGCATGTCTTAAGCTTATTGGAATTAATCTCAAATACAATATTGAATAGACTCAGTCCAGTTTTCTTCAAGTATCATATTTCAGAAACCCGAGGCCTGTCTGGTGAGGAGCAGTCAGCCTCATCAAGGAGGAAGTCCCATCAGTAGAGGCTTGCCTTTCTGTTTGAAATAACATTGTGGCATATTTTTGTACAGTTTTCTTGAATATTGAAGTTGGCTGAATTATTTGTTGAAGTCTAATTTCCATTCTGACTTTTAAACTTGTATATTTTGTGGAACAGTAAGACTCACTTACAAGAAGTAACATGCTGTGTTTCTGGATGACATTCTTAGCTGAATACAAAGCATGATGAGATGAGCAAAGTTAACATGGCAAGATTTCCTGGTTTCTCCCATACCTGTGACTATTGTCACCTGCACCCTGGGGTCCCCCATTCATGTATATTTCTCTTCTTGAAGCCTCCTGACATCAATCCCTGTCTGAGGCAATTTCTAGAACAAAAAAAAAAAAAAAATGAAAACTATAACAAAAAGCCCTCTTCACTGATAATAAAAAAAGAGTCAAAAACATTGACTTGACCAGTGCTAGCGAGGTACGTTCTCATAGCCTATAAATATTTGGGATCTAAAATCAGAAAACTCAGGCGTCCATCAGACAACAATTTTGTCACAGAATTGCTTGTCATTGTTACCTGTAATACCAACTTGTTTTTGGTTTTCTTTTCCTGATTAACAAATGAAAAATAAAGTAGATTTTTTAAAGTTGAAAGCTACTTAAAGTGGTTTCAGGTTCTTTCTATACGCAGTGATGAGCACAGCACCTTTATCAAAATTGCCTCTGGATTCTCTTGAATCCTTCCAAATTAAAGTGACCCGAATCTGATTTCTTTTCTAATCAGTTAAAATTGTAACGGTGTTAGCAAACTATCACAAGAACAGAAAACCAAACACTGTGCTCACCAGGTGGGAACTGAACAATGAGATCACTTGACTCAGGAAGGGGGAACATCACACACCGGGGGCCTATCATGGGAGGGGAGGGAGGGATTGCATTGGGAGTTATACCTGATGTAAATGACGAGTTGATGGGTGCAGCACACCAACATGGCACAAGCATACATATGTAATAAACCCGTATGTTATGCACATGTACCCTACAACTTAAAGTATAATAATAATAAATAAATTTTTAAAATTGTAACGGTGAAAGTAGGATTTGAACTCAACTACCTAATGCCTAAATCATTTATGACATTGAGTCTATTGTCCATATTAGCCATGCTTGTGTTATTTCTGAGCCTCAGCTTTTCAGGTGTATGAAGGAGATAATATCCTTGGATTTTTTATGGAAATTAAAGAAAATAAGGCATGTAAATAAGACTTTGTTGTTTATTGAAAAATTACTGTGTGTCAGACAGAATATATTTATAAAAATATGTTTTTACTGTACTCAATTACATGCATAATAACTTTAGCATCAGCTCATTCAGTAATCTGCAACCTCAGGAAACAGGCTTAGAGAGAAAGAATCAGCTTTTTGGCCAGTCAGGGAACAGAGTAGCTGGAATTTCCCCTGGAGTCAGACTCTAAGCTGTGAGTGTCCTCACTTTGTGACTCTGGATAGCACCTACAGCGATAATAAACCAGGCATCTGAGAAATGGTTAACACTCCTGAACATTTTGCACTTAATAAATTTTATTTGAAGTGACTTAACCTGCAATGCAATTTAATTTTTAAACAATAAATGGAGAGTTAGAAGGAATAAGCAGACTTTGTGCTTGAACTGCAATCTTGTGTCCATGAGCCGAATCTTTCATATGGTAAAGCAGGTTTCAAACAACAGTGTTTATTTTTTATGTACATTATGAAAAGTCAAATGGTGTTTCTGGTTTTAGATCCTTAAGGAATCGCCACACTGTCTTCCACAATGGTTGTACTAATTTACACTCCCACCAACAGGGTAAAAGCTTTCTTATTTCTCCACAGCCTCTCTAATATCTGTTGTTTCCAGACTTTTTTTGAGTTATAATAGTTATGCAGGTACTGTGGGATTACTTGGCTGTTTATGTAAAAATTATTTTGCATTCACTTCTGAAATGAATGCTAGTAGAATCATCTTTAGAGGAGGTTCCAAGGCATTGAACTGAGATACCTGCACTGTTTGCTGTAAATTTAAGCTTAAAACTGAAACCAGGTTATCGGCATTTCATGCAGGGAGAGAGCGGGCATGAATGATTTCGAGAAATGAAAAACTAGATTCAGCTTCAAATTTGCTTCCTCCCTTTTGTGGCAAATTAGTGTAGGCTCACTAAGCACTTTATCTGCCCATGGTAATTTATTTTTTTCCAGACGGGGTTTCACTCTGTCATCCAGGCTGGAGTGCAGTGGCACAATCATTGCTTAGTGCAGCCTCAGTCTCTTGGGCACAAATGTTCCTCATCTTCCCTCCTCAGCCTTCCAATTGCTGGGACTTACAGGTGCACCACTATCAGGGGGAACCCCACCTCCGATATTCACGTGGGTCCTTTTCTATTTCCCTAAGTGTCAGCTGGTCTGAGAAATAAAGGGAAAGAGTACAAAGAGAGAAATTTTAAAGCTGGGTGTCCAGGGAGACATCACATGCTGGCAGGTTCCGTGATGCCCCCCTGAGCCAGGAAACCAGCAAGTTTCTATTAGCAATTTTCAAAGGGAGGGAGTGCACGAATATTGTGGGTCATAGAGATCACATGCTTTAAGGCAACAAAGATCACAAGGCAGGAGAGGTCAGGGCAAGATCACAAGGTCAGGGCAAACTAGAATCACTAATGAACTTCCATGTCGAGCTGTGCATGCATTGTCATTGATAAACAAGGTTCAAGAGCAGAGAACCAGTCTGACTATAATTTGCCAGGCTGGAATTTCCTAATCTCTAGCAAGCCCAAAGGTGTGCAGGAGACTAGCTACATCTGCATAAAGTCAGACACTCCCAGAGGCCATTCAGAGGCTCTCTGTGAATGCATTCTTTTCCCAGTGCTGTTAATTGTTAATATCCCTTATTGGGAAAGAATTCAAAGGATATTTATCTTACCCATTTTTGGTAATAAGAGAAATATGGCTTGTCAGGCCTCTGAGCCAAAGCTAACCATCACATTCCCTGTGATCTGCATGTACACATCCAGATGGCTTGGTTTTCCTGCCTTTAACTGATGACATTCCACCACAAAAGAAGTGAAATGGCCTGTTCCTGCCGTAACTGATGATATTTCCTTGTGAAATTCCTTTTCTGGCCTCGCCAAAAGCTCCCACTGAGCACCTTGTGACCCCTTTCCCGCCCGCCAGAGAACAACCCCTTTACCGTAATTTTCCTTTACCTACCCAAACTTCTACAAAATGGCCCCACCCCATCTCCCCTTTGCTGACTCTTTGACCCAGCCTGCCTGCACCCAGGTGATTAAAAAGCTTTATTACTCACACACAAGCCTGTTTGGTGGTCTCTTCACACGGATGCGCATGACATTTTGGTGCTTATGACTCGAGCTAGGGGACCTCCTTGGGAGATCAATCCCCAAGGTCCTCCTGCTCTTTGCACCATGAGAAAGATCTGCCTATGACCTCCGGGTCCTCAGACCAACCAGCCCAAGGAGCATCTCCACCCAATTTTAACCAGTAAGCAGCCTCTTTACTCTCTCTCTCCTCTAACCTCTCTCACTATCCCTCAACCTCATTCCCTCCTTTCTCAATCTTGGCACCACACTCAATCTTTCCCCTTCTTACCTCTGTTCCTTTCCTTTTCTGGTAGCGACAAAGGAGATGCATTTTATCTGTGAACCCAAAACTCCGTCGCAGGTCACGGATTCGGGAAGACAGTGTTCCCTTGGTGTTTAATCATGCGGGGACACCTGCCTGATTTTCACCCACGTTTCAGAGGTGTCTGACCACACAGGGATGCCTGCCTTGGTCCTTCACCCTTAGTGGTAAGTACTGCTTTTCTGGGGCGGGAAAGAACCCCTGACCCCTTCTCTCCCTGTCTCTACGCCTTCTCTGCTTTTCTGGGATGCAAGAACCCCCTGACCCCTTATCTCCGTACCCTGACCCCCTTATCTCCGTGCCCCAACCCATTATCTCCACTCCCCAACCCCTTATCTCTGCGTCCCGACCACTTTCCCACTTTTCTGGAGGGCAAGAACCCCACAACCCCTTATCTCTGCATCCTGACCCCTTTCCTGCTTTTCTGGAAGGCCAGAACCCCCAACCCCTTCTCTCCATGTCTCTATTCTCTCTCTCTTTTCTCTGGACTTGCCTCACTATAGTAAACCTTTCCACCTCCACCCTCCCTCCTCCTCCCCTTTTCCATCCAACAAGATCTAAATAATTCTTAGTCGAAATGCAACGGTCTGAGATGCCTGACGTCCAGGCATTCTTTTACACATAGTTCCCTCTATAGTCGTTGTTTCCAATGCAACTCATCCCAAGTCCTTCTTTCCCTCCCACCTGTCCTCTCAGTCCCAATCTCAAGCGTTGCTGAGTCTTGACTGGAGCTAAAGACATAGTCAAGGTTAATGCTCCTTTTTCTTTATCTGGCCTCTCCCACATCAGTTAGCAGTTGGGTTCTTTTTCATCAAATATGAAAAACCCAGCCCAGTTCATGGCTCATTTGGCAGCAACCCTGAAACACTTTCCAGCCCTAGACCCTAAAATGTCAAAAGGCCATCTTATTCTCAATATACATTTCATTACCCAATCCGCTGCCAACATTAAATAAAACTCCAAAAATTAAATTCCATCCCTCAAACCCCACAACCGGACTTAAGTAACCTCACCTTCAAGGTATACAATAATAAAGTAGAGGCAGCCAAGTAGCAATGTATTTCTGAGTTGCAATTCCTTGCCTCCACTGTAAGAGAAACCCCAGCCACATCTCCAGCACACAAGAACTCCAAACGCCTGAACTACAGCTGACAGAGGTTCCTCCAGAACCTCCTCCCCCAGGAGCTTGCTACAAGTGCTGGAAATCTGGCCACTAGGCCAAGGAATGTCCGCAGCCCAGGATTCCTCCTAAGCTGTGTCCCATCTGTGCGAGACCCCACTGAAAATCAGACTGTTCAACTCACCTGGCACCCACTTCCAGAGCCCCTGGAACTCTAGCCCAGGGCTCTCTGACTGACTCCTTCCCAGATCTTCTCAACTTAGCAGCTGAAGACACACTGCCTGATCGCCTCGGAAGCCTACAGGACCATCACAGACATCTAGGTAACTCTCACAGTGGAAGGTAAGTCTGTCCCCTTCTTAGTCAATACAGAGGCTACCCACTCCACATTACCTTGTTTTCAAATCCCTGTTTCCCTTGCCTCCATAACTGTTGTGGGTATTGACGGCCATGTTTCTAAACTTCTTAAAACTCCCCAACTGTTGTGCCAACTTTGACAATATTCTTTAATGAACTTCTTTTTAGTTATCCCCACCTGCCCAGTTCCCTTATTAGGCCAAGACATTTTAACTAAATTATCTGCTTCCCTGACTATTCCTAGGCTATAGTCACACCTCATTGCCACCTTTTCCCCCAGTTCAAAGTCTCCTTTGCATCCTCCCCATGTATCTCCCCACCTTAACTCACAAGTATAGGATACCTCTACTCCCTCCTTGGTGACCAATCATGCACCCCTTACCATCTCTTTAAAACTTAATCACCTTTACTCTGATCAATGCCAATATCCTGTCCCATAGCACTCTTTAAAAGGATTGAAGCCTGTTATCACTCACCTGTTAGAGCATGGCCTTTTAAAGCCTATAAACTCCTCTTACAATTCCCCCATTTTACCTGTCCTAAAACCAGACAAGGCTTGCAAGTTAGTTCAGGATCTGCACCTTATCAACCAAATTGTTTTGCCTATCCACCCTGTGGTGCCAAACCTATATACTCTCCTATCCTCAATACCTCCTTCCACAGCCCATTCTTATGTTCTAGATCTCAAGCATGCTTTCTTTACTATTCCTTTGCACCCTTCATCCCATCCTCTTTTCACTTTCACTTGGACTGACCCTGACACCCATCAGGCTCAACAAATTACCTAGGCTGTGCTGTTGCAAAGCTTCACAGACAGCCCCCATTACTTCAGTCAAGTTCCAATTTCTTCCTCATCTGTTACTTATCTTGGCATAATTTTCATAAAAACACATGTGCTCTCCCTGCTAATCTCCCAAACCCCAACCCCTTCTACAAAACAACAACTCCTTTCCTCCTAGGCATAGTTAGTAAGGTCAGAATTCTTACACAAGAGCCAGAACCACATCCTGTAGCCTTTCTGTCCAAACAACATGACCTTACTGTTTTAGCCTAGCCCTCATGTCTGTCTGTGTGCAGTGGCTGCCACTGCCTTAATACTTTCAGAGGCCCTAAAAATCACAAACTATGCTCAACTCATTCTCTACAGTTCTCATAACTTCCAAAATCTATTTTCTTCCCCCTACCATCGCTCAAGACAATGCTTATGCTGATAAGGTAGCTAAAAAAAACAGTCATCAAAAGGCATCTAATCCCATTGCTTAGGACAATGCTTATGCTGATAAGCTAGCTAAAAAAGCAGCTAGAGTTCCAACTTCTATCCCTCAAGGCAGTTTTCCTCCTTAACCTCGGTCACTCCCACCTACTCCCCCACTGAAACTTCCACCAATCAATCTCTTCCCACACAAAGCAAATGGTTCTTAGACCAAGGAAAATATCTCCTTTCAGCCTCACAGGCCCATTCTATTCTGTCATCATTTCATAACCTCTTGCATGTAGGTTACAAGCTGCTAGCCTATCTCTTAGAACCTCTCATTTCCTTTCCATTGTGGAAATCTATCCTCAAGGAAATCACTTCTCAGTGTTCCATCTGCTATTCTACTACTCCTCAGGAATTTCTCATGCCCCCTCCCTTCCCTACACATCAAGCTCGAGGTTTTGCCCCCACCCAGGATGGGCAAATTGACTTTACTCACATGCCTCCAGTCAGGAAACTAAAATACCTCTGGTCTAATTGACACTTTCACTGGATAGGTAGAGCCCTTTCCCACAGGGTCTAAGGCCACTGCAGTCATGTCTTCCCTTCTGTCAGACCTAATTCCTTGGTTTGGCCTTCCCACCTCCATACAGTCCGATAGCAGAGCAGCCTTTATTAATCAAATCACCCAAGCATTTTTTCAGGCTCTTGCTATTCAGTGAAATCTTTATGTCCTTTACCATCCTCAATCTTCAGAAAAGGTAGAACAGACTAATGGTCTTTTAAAAACACAGCTCACCAAGCTCAGCCACCAACTTAAAAAGGACTAGACAATACTTTTACTACTTTCCCTTCTCAAAATTCAGGCCTGTCCTCAGAATGCTACAGGTTATAGCCCATTTGAACTCCTGTGTGGACACTCCTTTTTATTAGGTCCCAGTCTCTTTCCAGACACCAGCCCAACTTGAACTGCACCCCAAAAACTTAGAGCCTAAAACCTCACCAACCAAGCACGTAATTACACTGAATCCCCTTAGACTCTCTCTAATTAGATGTCCTAGGTCCTCCCAATTCTTAGTCCTTTAATACCTGTTTTTTTTCTTCTCTTATTCAGACCTTGTGTCTTCCATTTAGTTTTTCAATTCGTACAAAACCTCATCCAGGCCATCACCAATCGTTCTATATGACAAATGTCTTCAATACAACCTCTCATACACATTCCCACTACACCTTCCTCTCAGCTTTAATCCTCCCAGGGTTCCATACACCCCTATCCCAGCCAGAAGCAGCCCCGAGAAACATCGGCCCCACATTCCTCTGCCACCACTGCCACAACCCTGCCCCAAACACTTCAACACTATTTCGTTTTGGCTCTTTTCATACAAGGAACAGGAATGCTTCTGTGGGCCTCTGAGCCAAAGTTAAGCCATCAGTGTCCCTGCACTCACATCCAGATGGCCATTGCTCCTGCCTTAGAACTGATGATGACCCCATCACAGCACAGAAGTGAAAATGGCCTGGTTCCTGCTTATGGAACTGATGACATTACCTTGTAAATTCCTTTTCCTGGCTCATATCCTGGTCACAAAAGCCCCACCCAGGCTACACCTTTCCTTTATGACCCCCACCCTGCCCGCCCAGAGAAATTCCAAACCCCCTCGACTATATAATTTCTTTACTCACCAAACTTAGCAAACGGCCCCAACCCAATCTCTACTTCACTGACCTCTTGGATCCCAGCCTGCCTGCACCCAGTGACAAAAGCTTCTCTTGCTGCTCGCCACAAAGCCTGTTGGTAGTCTCTTCACACCATGTGTATGATGACTGCCCTGCCTGGCCCACAGGATAGTCCGACTTTTATAGTTATCTCCTTGTTCCCTGAAAATTGCATGCCATATCCTGTTCTTCCCAGACTTACATGCTTGAAATACATACATGCCTCTACAAACAGTTTTAAAACAGTTAACATACAATCATCACAGGGGTCCATGAGGTACATTCACTTCTACTATGAAGATGACCGGATTAAGACAACACAGGCATATAGAAACCACAAAGAGCATTGATTGGGCACAAATGTCCATGGTTCCTCTCACAGTTTATGTTCTTTCTTCCATGTCAGCCGTCCCTCTCCATCCAGTCCCTGACCGCCAACCACCACCATGTCCAGCCACCTGCAGCCCCATGCCTCCTGACTGGTCTCAGCCAGACCAGCCCCATTTCCACAGTGGTTCCCTGCCGTCCTTCTGCCCCAGCCTCCCAAATTGCTGGAATTTCAGGCATACCTTCGCACCAGCTACTTGCTGCATTGCAGAGTTAGGAGCCACCTTGCTTTCTCCTGCACTGAGAATGTGCATTCTGCAGGCTGCGGAAGAATCCCAGTACTCCCAGGCCCAGCTTCCCTCCCTCCACCCACAAAATAAAGTGCAAAAAGCTCTTAGATAGTTACTTAACTGGTTGCCACAGCCACCTTTAGTGCAAGAACTTTCTATTCTCACCCTTTCTTAAAACAGCTCACAGTAATATGAGAATGGGATTTAACTTTTGATACACCATGAAACCAATGATTTTGAAAAGCCAAATTGTTATTATTAGAAGATAAAAGTGGGGATTCTGACTACATGCTATTTTTACAAATCTGATTTTGTTGCAGGTTTCTTTTATTTTGTTGTGTTAATGCTGGAGTAGAATGGATTCAACACGCACTCCCAAAGTTTTGTTTTGTAACTTTGTATGGTCCACATTTTCCTTTTATTTAAACGAAGTTATGCCTATAGTGTTAAATAGGAAGGATATCAGCATAAAATATGAAAACAATTTTCCCAGGATGTTACAGTTCCTCCTCCTTCACTTTAGTAGGAGGCATGAAGCGACGCTTCAAAGTTATTAACCACTTCTCGCCGCAGACTGGGGCAAGTTGCAGACTTAAATTTTGTTTGCAAATGGGGGGAGTTCACGCCAGATCTTTTATGTCGTGTTGGTTAATTCTGTGGCGAGGGAGAGAGAAAGAAAAGATAGAGAGAGGAAGGGAAGGAAGGAAGAAGGAAGGAATAGGAAGGAAGGAAGGAAGAAGGAAAAGAGGAGAAGGAATAGGAAATAGAGACAGGGAGAGAAAGAAAGAGAGAGAGAGAAAGAGACAAAAAATTTTGTAGTCTGTCAACACATTTATAAACAGTTGGTCCTGGCGCTCTGTGGTGTGTATGAGTAATACGTCGAAGCTAATGCATTCTCTTAATCCCATCCTGCACCTTCGGCCATTCGGCCCAACTTGCACAAGTCACAACCTTTACAACGCCTCTGGCCCTCGTTCCCAAGTCCCAATGCACCTTCACCCCACCCCAGCCTGCTCTCCCAAATGCTCCCATACGGGACCAAGAGCAGCCCCAACTGACTCCAGTGATTCCTATTCCTCTCACTCCATCTGTAAAAAATCAGGGCAGTAGGGAAACTTTCTGAGACACACCTTTAAAAGTAGTTACAATGTGTGCTATATTTACATATCTTAGTTTTGAAGACCAGCAACACAACAATACTTCCAGATCTCCATCTAACCTCTGCTCATTTGAGAGGGGCTTTGTATTTCAATGAGAGAGTTCAAAGTCTATTTTTTTCCAGCAACTACAGTTCTAAGTGAACAATCTATTTAGCTGATATGTTATATTTCTATATATTTATGGGATACCCATGAGTCAATGCATCTATTTCTCTTAAGTAATACCTTAGTGTTGTAAAATCAATAGTACTTTTAAAAATAAATGTACCTTGTTAGTTATCCCACTTGTGTCATCAGAACTACATGAAGCTGAAATAAGTCCACCTTCCATGGACCCTGCCAATCCACCCTGCATTTCTAGCATGAGCAAAATCCAAGGTCCTGCTGACCTGAGACGCCATTAATTCTGTGAAGTATTGCCACAATAGGAGGCAGAAGGAGCAGGCAAATCCAACTTCTTTCTCTGTAGTTTCCTTGGTTGGGGAGGAAAAGTTGAATTTTACTATTATGGAGAAGAAACAGGAACTAGAGACAGGTAAAGAGATATCACAATACAGATCACTAGTCCTGCCACCCAGAACTTGTTTCCACATACTGTTCCATGAATTTGGTTTGAATATATTAAAGTGTATACATAAAGGGAAATTAAGTCCATCAGGTCTTGATGTCCATTGCTTTTGCAGTTCCAGAACAAAGCTTGCCAAAGTGAGGAAATAACACAAACAGGACTAAGTGAAAATTATGGTATATATTGATGTGTCACATAATACAGATGTAACATAATAAAGATGTGTAAGATGATATAACTTGTGGGTATACCTACCTCATCTGGGGATAACTTTTCAAGTTTAATTTTGAGGCTTGACTCAATCGTGCTTCCCTTCCCTTTCATAGGTTGTCTATGAGATGTTGTCATAGATCTCATATTATGCAGTAGCAGAATATGACATCTATTATAATTTATATTTACGTCACAGAAGTTCACGTATATACCCGCCATATACGAGTAGATCTTCTTCTGACATCTATTTCTAGTTTATGTGATAGCATAGCACTTTCATGAATATTCTGTATTATGGATCTTTTACACATTTATTTTTCCTAGGATGAATTCTGAGAGATTTTAATTGATGGGCAAAATGTACTCACCTGTTTGAGGTTTGAATTTTCCATCAAAAGCTGGTACTCTGGTTTTCATGGACAAAGAACAAATCCTCCTGCCAGGAATTGACTTTTGGCTCTTTTTTTTTCAAACCTGGAAAGCTTTTTGTCATAGGTCAGAAAATGCTGCCAATAATGAACAGGGCTCTGCAAGGCACTCAGAGGTAGGAGGGCCAGATTAGGAGAAGGCTTGGCCTTACGGGGCAGTTGGAGTGGTCAGAATTAGAGGAGGGGGGGCGGCTGGGGGATAGGTGCTGGGAAGCATAACGGAAGGGCAAAGGGAGCAACAATGGCTGCAGTACATGTGGCCATTCAGCTGGAGCAAAAAATGGGAAACCAGAGTGGGCTGATGATTGGATGCCAGGCCTGAGCCAGGTGAGTCTGTTCTCATTATACTGTAAAGTGAGCTGTTCCAGGCCTCCCCTAATTCTTAGCCCTATCAGTCCCTGCAGGGGTCCCTGAAAAGGTTAATCTTGCATTAGGCCCTCCGCTGTTTTCCCTCTGTAAGCCTCACTCCACTTTGCAGTGAGTTCTAGTCCAGTAAGATCAAATGGTTAAGGACTCCAGAAAAGAAATTTAGTGAACACAGCTCATGCTCGTCCCTTTCCCAGCAGTAATCATGCCTCCCGGAAAGCCCTCCTAATTCCACATGCTTGCTTCATGCTCCTGGCCTTTGTTTACTCAAATCAATCTGTCCTCCTGACCCTGTCATCTCTGTTCAGAGTAAATACCTCCCTCCCTCCCTCTGCTTTTGCCCTGAGTTCTTTCTTCAACTCACCTAACATCTTGTTAGAATCAATGCTCCTTAGGGTTTCAGAATGGCCATGAGGAACCACCCAACACACACAAATTTCGCAGAGCTTCATTTCTCTACTGGTGCAATTCAGGGCCCTCTCTACCTGGAAGGAATGAGGGAGAGCTGATTTGTGTGATACATCTCTTTACATAGCGTTTAGGCTTTATTTGCATACAGGCGGTGGCTCTTTGTAACCTCGAGGCCAGGTGTCTTCCTATTTGGCGACGCAAGGGGTGGGATGGAATTGCCTAGCCCGGGGAGGTCTGGGGAATACAGTTTTCACTGCTGATGCAACCTTGGGTCTGGGTTGCAGCGATCAGACCGCCACCTTTAGCATGGTTTGATTTCCAGCTGAGGCAGGGCTTGTTTTACAATTCAGAGGGCGGGAAAGCAGTTTTACAGAAGCGAATGACAGTTAATCATTTAGTAACAAGTCTTACATCCAAGCCTTGCAACAAACTCACCTGCATACGAACAACAGAACCATTTACGGGAGGGCCTAAAAGTTTGCCTTTCATTTTCTTGTATCTTAGAGGCTCAATCATAGAGCCTCTTCATCGGTCTGAAGCACCCAGTACTGTTGGTTAGCACCATAAGCGTGTATTATATTTAATTTATCATTATGTAGCGGTTAGGCGGTTAAAATGCAGCCCAATGGTGAAGTAAGAGCAAGAGGGTAAGTAGGGGCCAAGAAAGGGCAGGAGGTAAGGGAGGAGCCCTTGAAGAAACTCATCCTTTTTTATGGCTGCATAGCATTCCATGGTGTATATGTGCCACATTTTCTTAATCCAGTCTGTCACTGATGGACATTTGGGTTGATTCCAAATCTTTGTTATTGTGAATAGTGCTGCAATAAGCATACGTGTGCATGTGTCTTTATCACAGCATGACTTATAATCTTTTGGGTATATCCCCAGTAATGGGATGGCTGGGTCAAATAGTATTTCTACTTCTAGATCCTTGAGGAATTGCCACACTGTTTTCCATAATGGTTGAACTAGTTTACAATCCCACCAACAGTGTAAAAGTGTTCCTATTTCTCCACATCCTCTCCAGCACCTGTTGTTTCCTGATTTTTTAATGATTGCCATTCTAACTGGTATGAGATTGTGGTTTTGATTTGCATTTCTCTGATGGCCAGTGATGATGAGCATTTTTTCATGTGTCTGTTGGCTGTATGAATGTCTTCTTTTGAGAAATGTCTGTTCATATCCTTTGCCCACTTTTTGATGGGGTTGTTTGTTTGTTTCTTGTAAATTTGATTGAGTTCTTTATAGGTTCCGGGTATTAGCCCTTTGTCAGATGAGTAGATTGCAAAATTTTTCTCCCATTCTGTAGGTTGCCTGTTCACTCTGATGGTAGTTTCTTTTGCTGTGCAGAAGCTCCTTAGTTTAATTAGATCCCATTTGTCAATTTTGGCTTTTGTTGCCATTGTTTCTGGTGTTTTAGACATGAAGTCTTTGCCCATGTCTATGTCCTGAATGGTATTACCTAGGGTTTCTTCTAGGATTTTTATGGTATTAGGTCTAACATTTAAGTCTCTAATCCATCTTGAATTAATTTTCATATAAGGAGTAAGGAAAGGATCCAGTTTCAGCTTTCTACATATGGCTAGCCAATTTTCCCAGCACCATTTATTAAATAGGGAATCCTTTCCCCATTTCTTGTTTTTCTCAGGTTTGTCAAAGATCAGATGGCTGTAGATGTGTAGTATTATTTCTGAGGGCTCTGTTCTGTTCCATTGGTCTATATCTCTGTTTTGGTACCAGTACCATGCTGTTTTGGTTACTGTAGCCTTGTAGTATAGTTT
>NW_022163778.1:51963-89043 GCF_008728515.1 Papio anubis
TATGGTTACGTATTGCTTCACTCTTTTACTTGCCTTATTTCACACTGGCCATTCGCTATAATGTTGAGTAAAAAGTAGTGAGAATATTTTTGTCTTTTTCTTTTATTTACAGGGAAAGGAAAATCAGTCACTCTATCAGGACTATTAAAGAGAATAACTACAGCTTTTGTAATAACATTTATTAGATTGAGAGGAAATTTTCTATTTGCAATTAGCAGTTTTTAAATCATGGATGAGTGCTGAATTTTTATAAAATTTTGTTTAATTGTATCTATTGACACTATCATGTGTAGTTTTCTTTTATTTTGTAAATATGGTGAATTAGATTGATTACTTTTGAATGTCAAGCCAATCTTTGAATTTTAATATACACCCTATTTGGTCATGATATATATACTACCTTTTATACAGGTGAGACCTGATTTGCTAATAAATTATTATGATTTTGTGTCTATGTTCACAAGACATAGTAGTTTGTGGTGCCTTTTATGCAATGTTTGTGTCTGGTTTTGTATCAGGCAATGCTGGCCTTGTATCAATTAGGATGTGGTTCTGCCTCTTTCTGGAAACAGTTTGTGCACACCATATCATTTCCTCTTTCCAAGTGTTTGTTTGAATTCACACTAGTAAAATCTTCTTTGTCCTAGAATTTCTTTATGAGTATTAATTTTAAATCCGCACTTAAACTAATTCTTTTCTTTTATTTTTGTTTTTTTCTTTGAGAGAGAGTATACAGCTTATGTCCTGTTATCTATTTTGAGTGACTTGAGTTCATAAATACCAAGTCATTCATTTTATCGTGTGTTGAATTCTATTAGCATAAAGCTCGCTCTTCCATGATATTCTTATTTTCATATTAATAGCTGTAGGCCTTGCACTGATGCCTTGTTTCTCATTTCTGCTGTTGGTAATTTTATGTCTTCTATCTTTTGTTCATGACTAAATCTCTAACTAGGTTAGCTCATAAACCCTTAACTAGGAGCTTTTACACTCTTATTAACCTTTACAAAGAACCAGATATTTATCTTGTTGGTGTTGTCTCTTTTTCTGTTTGTTTTACTATTAGTTTCTGTTCTTATGTTTACTATTTTCACTTCTAATTATTTACTGCTTAATTTTTTTCAATTTTTTTCTAAATTTCTAAGGTAGAGTTTAGGTTGTTGATTTTAGATATTTATTATTTTCCAATACATGCATTAATGCAAAAATTACCTCTATGCACTGCTTTAGTTTCAATACAAACTTTGATATAATCTAATTTTCATTCTGTTTAAAAGTATTTAAACATTCCCATTGTGATTTTATTTGATCCCATCATTGTTTCTTGATGTTTTGCCTAATTTCCAAATATTTGAGCATTTTCTTGATATTTTCTTTGTTTTGATTTCTGATTCCACTGCAGTTAGAGTACATACTTATATTATTTCAATCCTATTATTTGGAAATAATATGTCTCTTGATGAATTTTTCTCTTTTACTATTATGTACTTTTGGCAATAGTAATTTCAAAAGTTGCATTTTCTAATATTAATATAATCAAATAAGCTTTCTTTTCAGTAAGTTAGCACAGTATATCATTTTTCATACTTTTACTTTTAAGTTGCATGGTTTTGTTTGTTTAAAGTGAGTTTTTCTAGACAACATTTAGCTGGATTTTGCTTTTAAAAACCTTTTTATTTTATTTTACTTTAGTTCTGGTGGGATACATGTGCAGAATGTGCAGGTTTGTTATTCAGGTATACATGTGTCATGGTGTTTTGTTGCTAACCTATCAACCCATCATCTAGGCTGCCCAGGGGCATCAAATATTCCTTTGGATGTTCTCACACCAAGTTCATTTCTTCTCTCCTCATGATGGCAGAGAAACTTTTTGTGTATCACTAGAAATACAACTGTCACAATCTCCTGGTGGAAATTAATGTTTAGTGTATGGGCTTGATATGCAGGAGAAATGATGATGTCAGCATAGTTCTGAGGGTTTGAGTATCGCTGGGTTTCCAATTTGGTACTTTCTTCTCTGTTATTAAAGTAGAGCAAAAGCCATTAATTATGTGATTTTGCTTAGGCAAATATGTAACTAGTTAAATTGTGATTTAACCTTGTTAGGTCCAAGGATGCTTTCCATAGTGTTCCTGAATTGACTGGCTTAGAGAGGTAGCCAAGTGTCTCTGTCACTAAACCTTTTATCAAAACTGACAATGATGTAGTTTTCGAAAATACCTGACAGAAACACTGGCTTATTTTTGACTTTGATATATTTAGAAACTTCCTTTGTTTTAATTAAGAAAAGGACATCAATATCTTCCATATTGAAGGAGGAGAGTAGGACTAATTTTACATATACATATATAAATTTATGTATATAAATAGTGTAAGATAATGTATATATATAATCTTACTTCCATGATTTTCTTCTCCTTTTGGGAGTTTGCAAATAGTTTTTGATTATGGCAAATACCCTCATTGCTAATTTTGGTGACAGGGAATATTATTATCTCTTTCTTCTTTAGAAAATAAGGAGGGGAAGCCCCCTTCTACTTCTTTGAATTAGAGGAGGTGCTTCATTTGTTTGTGAGGAACCTACTCTTGGGGATCTTTTCCTTCTCCTCCTTCCTATATTAACGATGGTAATTGCAGAAAGGGAGAGTCTCTGCTTGTCTTTGTCTGATTCTCCTGTCCTCACCTTGAAGTTAAGCATTTCTAAAGAATGAGCTGAATTCAGTTGAACTGCTGCCAAGTGATTCAGAAAGCATTCTCACTCTCTTCAGGTTGTCTAAGTGCAGACATGGATGCAGGTTTGCTGGAACCCTCCTGAGGATGCAATGGTTCTGTTCACGCCTGATCAGTTCTTTGAGGAGTGGGACATTCTTCTTCCCCCCTCGATGCACAGCCTCAGGCACATGGCTTGAGCTATGGTAGGCAGTACAGCCATCACCCAGGTACACCCCTTCCTAAGAAGAGGCTCATTGGGTTACACTGGTACCGTTGTTATCTGGCTTATTAAATCATGAACATAGAGTCCTGAGGTCAGTTCAACCATCAAACCAGGGACGCATTTATCATTTGAAAACTTGCTTGAAAGATAATCTTGGGTTAATTCGTGGAATCAGTCGCTGACTGGCAAATCTCCACAGAAATGGGGTCAGTTCTCTCAGGTTCAGGAAGCATGTAATCTCTGTAAGATCTATTAATTTTTAAAAGACACAGGCATACAAAAACAGAACAAAATGAAACTCCTTTATTGGATGCCTACTATGGGATTATGTGCCAGGCCTTCCCTATCATTTTGGGACATGTGAGTATAAACAAGACCAGGCTATATGGCCAGGCATTGTGTGGCTCACACTTGTAATCCTAGTGCTTTGGAGGCCAAGGTTCAAGGTGCAAGGTTCAAGGATTGCTTGAAACCAGAGTTCAAACTAGCTCTGGGCAACATAGTGAGACCATGTCTGCAAAGAAAAAAAAAAAGAGAAAAGAAAGAAAAGCTAAGAAGCTAGGGTGTGGTAAGCATGCCTGTAGTCCCCATTACTTGAGGGGCTGAGGCAGGAGGATTGCCTGAGCCCAGAAACAGGCTGCAGTGAAACCGTGATTGTGCTGTTACATTCTAGCCTGGGCAACTGAGTGAAACCCTGTCTCTACAAAAAGCTTAAAACACAACAAAAAGACCCTGCCTTATGTCTTCATGAACTTTGCAGTATAGTGGTAGAACATGAGGGCCTTTGCTTTGTCGGTTTCGATACCGCCGTGGGTTTATGAAACCTCAAATGGGGAGCTCTGAATACCATCAGGCCTTTAGCCTGAATCTCTATATAGCAATTTCTGTGTATGAGTGCCAACCGTTAGGGACAGTTCTGCTGAGCAAATCCTAAAGTCGTATGCACCGCTTACAGTTATAACTCATTTGGGACTGAGAGGAGAACTTGTTATTTGGTTTCCTGTCTCTGATCCAGATGTTACATTTGTCATGGGCATGGAAAGCCCCAAACTCCCCAAGACAGTACTGGTTCATTCTGGGGTTTCCAGATGTCCTGTCTTTCGTATTTCCAGAGGAATTAACAGTGTAGAAACTCTACTCTCTATCCCAGAAGCCTTGCTATACAAATTAATCTTGGGTTAGACAGTTTCTTGACTTTAAGTTTCTTTAGTATTTTGTGAGACAAACTCTTGAGTTGAGGTGGAAATATTTTTCTATCATGGACATTACTCAGGATGCAATAAACTGTTTTGCTTGTGGCAAAAATTTGCAAACCTTCTCACAGTGAAAAGTACATGTGTTTTAGTGATGAAGCTGGTGAAACGTCAAATTTACCCATTTCTCTCTCCACATGGGTACCTCTTGAGCATTGCACCTAATTCTACCATGTGCCTTGCTTCATCCAGGGCTATAATTAGACCAACAGGGGTGTCTATTTTTATCAAAAACATAAAGACTCAGGAAGATAAGTATGCCAGGATTGCACAAATCCAAATCTGGACTCAGTTCTTAGTGGACTATTTTTCCAACCTCTTTTTCCCCCATCCTCACATATTTAAAAAAGTATGAACTTATTGGAAGTTTTTACATAAACTAACACCTAAAGTTCTCTCAGCCCAAGGTTGGCGTGGAGCACGCAGGTGTAAGTGTGTGGTGATGTCTAGTGCCAACTGATCCTAGTCTAAAGCCATTTGCTATTCTAACTGGTGGTAAGACAGCAGGCAGGTTAAAAATATTAATTGTAAAAGCTGCCATAATCCTATCAGGAGAAATCAGAAGTCTTCTTAATTCAAACAAGCTGCTAATTAATTTGTCTTGCCAACTCTAAGAAATAATAGAGCAAAAGAAAGGAGTTAGAATAATCAGAGGCAAATCTGGTAAAAAATAGTTTAGATTTCATTGGAATCCTTTGAGGAAATGTTACACAATAAAATAAATAGCATAAATTATTGAATTATTTGTCAAGCAAAAAATTAGGACTTTTAGAAAGTTGCCATGCATATACCCATTTAAAAATGTTTGTTTTTCGAGCCCATCAGTGAGAGACAACATTTAGATAGCAGTACTGGATATTTGAAAATTTACACTTCTGTGAAGTGACATGAGAAGTGACCAATAACTTCGCTAACTATACTCCATTCTTGGTAACTGCCCACTAGGGAAGGATTTCTTTCCAAGTCTATCACTAATTCAGCTATTGTTTTACATGAGAACTAGAGGCAGATGATAGCAGCTTGATCACTGGTTTTTACTTAGATGATCAATGATGCTCAGAATAAATAGTGTTTGTATGTGTAAGCATGGATGTGTAGTGATATGGTGTGTGTGTCTGGTGTGTCTGTGTATGTGTGTGTGTGTGTGTGTGTGTGTGTGTGTGTGTGTGTGTGCAGGGTAGGTATCACCATATTCCCTCTGGTGGTTTGTCTCTGGATTGGTGCTTCTGCAATCTCCCACCCTTAGAGCCACTTTAAGATATTTATTGATTCTCCAACCATTCTGCCAATCTTTTTTATCCTTAAACAGGAATAAACTCCTACAGCTGAATCTATTCAGGATTTGCAGTATGTGTGAAAATTTATATGATGCTCAACTTTAAAAAAGCTTTTATTATTTTATTCAAAAACAACTTTAAAAGTAAAAAGTATTTTATCACATTCTTAAAAAAATATTTTATCGTAAAAGTAAGAGAGTTTGTCCACCTAATTTCTTTGCTTTCTTTTATAGGTCCCAGATTACCTTAATTCTGCTCTCTGCCAGTGGGAACAGCAAGGGTGAGGGTCTTAGGAGTCAACATGTTTGAGTTCAGAACCACCAGAGTTAAGAGCCAAGAGACACACACAAATAGAGATATAAATTCAACTTTGTTTCTGATAAAAATCAACTGAGAATGTGTGTTTTTTTTTAATTTGCATGCAAAATGGCTTGCCCAAATGCCCTGACTGGATTAGATGGATTCATACCCCTGACATGGACAGCTCTGGGCATCTCCAGGTGCCACTGTGGGCAGGCCCGCCTGCTAGGCAGAGAGAGAACCACTGTGTTTGCAGAATATGCTGTAATCAGTTTCCTACTAACTCTTTTGTTAGGACAAGTCACTCATCACCTGGATGATAGAGGTGCCAGAAGGTGTGTTACACCCAAGTGCTCCCATGGAAACATGAAGTGTGGGGAATAACTGTTCTCACTAAGAGCAAGTGGGGATTGATTAATCCCTTTGAGCCACAATATGCAGTGAGACAAGCAATTTATGTAGGGATCTGAGTTCTTGCAGCTAGTGTACTTATCTCTCATAGGAGTGCATTCTTGTTTTAAGGCAATCCTGTTTTTCTGCTGGCCCGATGTGTTTAATAAAGCTCCTTTCTCACTTTCAAACCTGTTCTAGTATGCCCGCCTAGTGGATAATTAATTATATGGTCCTCATAGTGTCTGCAGATAAAGAGGTCAATAGATTGAATCTCCTTAGATAGTCTGAGACAGTAAAACCCATACTTGTGTTATTCTTGGAGTTTGAGATTGTTTCCAGGATATTCATTTGATGCAATTTCATATTAGTGAGAACTGAAACTATTCATCAGTGTGAACAATAACAGCAGTGTTTGCAGCAGTGAGAAACCACCCACTCTCGTGGTGACTTTGTTGAAGACTCCTTTCCAGATTGCATATAATGTCCTCTGACCAGACATTATTTTTTTAATTTTTAGAGATGGTGATTTAAAGTGAATTTCCTCCCTTTCCATGACCACAGCTGCAGCATTGAAGGTTTTGTCTTTACTTACACAGGATTATGATGGTATAAGTCTCCAGAAAGTGAGGCTTTCCTGGGGATGGGAAATATAAGAAACAAACTAAGAAATGGGGTTAGGAGAACTCTGAGAAGACCCCAGGACACATCCTGAGAAGTGATATTTATAGCAGGATATAGAAAATGATTCCAGCCCAGCATGGGAAGAAATGGTATTGCAGGACCGAATCCAAGGCAACCATTTGCCTGCTCTCTGTGTTGGGCCAAGAGGGCAAATTATTATCAGCAAGACTGCACATGCTCAAATATATTGCCCTGGGGTTTCTAGAGAGGAAATTTTAAAATGCCTACTAAAAGTATTCATTCAGGGTCAGGATTTGAGTTTCTTTTATTAATTGATGAAAAATTTACAGGCTCTGTCAGAAACCATTTTCTTTTATCAGGGCTTCCTTCAAAGTAAAAGAGGTGTTAGCTGGGTGAAGGCTGCTATTCAGTAAACTCTCTTATCCTGCTGTGTTGATGTACTAATATTTTTTGAGATGAGCCTCAGCTCTGCCGCCAGGTTGGAGTGCAGTGGCCGGATCTCAGCTCTCGCTGCAAGCCTCGGCCTCCCCGGTTCACGCCATTTCCTTGCCTCAGCCTCCCGAAAGTAGCTGGGACTACAGGCACCCGCCACTCCGGCCTCGGCTAGTTTTTTGTATTTTTAGTAGAGACGGGTTTCACACCGTGTCAGCCAGGATGGTCTTGATCTCCCACTGATCCACTGCCTCGGCTCCCCAAAGTGCTGGGATTACAGGCTTGAGCTGTCACACCGCCGATGTACTAATATATTTTACTCATCATTTGAAAATTATTTGATCACCAAAACTTGTAAGTTTGAGGGGTACAGAGGGCTAGGTAAAAATTAAGTATTTCCCTCCCACGCCTGTTTTTTTTTTTTTTTTTTTTTTTTTGAATATGAGACTCATTATACTACTGGAGGAAGTCAGAGCACAAAGTTCAGATATCAATGAATTTATTTATTTAAAATATAATTATTAAAGTTTAAAGCCTGAAACACTTCTAAATGCAATGTATTTTCAGGCTTCATTTTACTGATGAGAAAACTGTGGAGCCCAAAGAATGAATTAATTATTAGACAAAAGAGGAAGTAAGGTGAAACCAAGAAGGAAAGGTGGTGTATTATATTTAAGATGTAAGCAGAAATTCAATATATTTAAAGCATGGAGTTGAGAGAAAGACAGTGGTGGGAGGTGAGTCTGAAGAGATGTAAGAAGCAAATCTCCATTCACGGAAGGTCCTGGAAGCCATGGTAAGGGATATTGGTGTTTAAAGGTGCCCAAGAGAACAGGAGAGGGCAGGAGAGGTCAGAGGTGCTCAAAAGGCACCCAGGTCCAGAGGGCTAAGGCATTACGTCTGTTTCCCCTCTTGGTTCCTCTTTCCCTTTCATGAGACATACAATACATCATTAAAAAGAATATGTCTGTAAGAGAACTGGATGGTTAGGAGAAGAAGCTGTCATTGAACTAAAACTTCAGAGGAATTCCTGAAGGTAGACAGAGGAGCCAAAGCCCAAGACGCATTATTACAGAAAACAGAGGAAGGTGAGAACACCCAGCTCCCATTCAGGGGAACACATTTTAAAAACAATGCTATGTAACCGGTGACAAAAACACATGACAGTCATTAGTACTCACTGAACTTAAGTTAACCTCATTTCAGTCATCAAAATAAGCAGATAACTGAAGATTATTAGATCTTCAAGGAAAACCAAGATCATGGGAGAAAAACAACTGAGCAACCAGGAAAATAATTATTTAGCACCTCTAATTATTGCTAGGACTTCTAAAAACTTTCTTAAATTAACTAATTCAACTCTCAAAGCAAACTTTTAAGAGAGAGGCAGGTACTATTATTATCCTTTAAGATGAGGGAACTGAGGGACAGAGAGTTTAAGCAATTTGCCTTAGGGTTCACATACACAGCTAATGATGTAGAGATTTGAACTTAGGGCTGTTTGGCTCCCAAGCCTAGGGTTCTAACCATTTGGAGAGCCACAAGATAATTTCTACAAAGCGAAGACAGTTAGCAGCTCTAAGCATGAAAGGATACTGCAAGTACTATGTCCGTGAGTGGTAGCATGCAAGCACTGCGAGTTCGGTGAAAGCAATGCTTTTCAGAAAGGGAAACAAACAATTTCTACAAAGTTAAGGAGAGAATCACATTGACATCAGATTCTCATATGGGCAGAGACAACAAAGCCCTTTCAAAAGTGGGTCAAACTGGCTGGCTGAGCACATATCCTTCCTTCCCTTCCTGTGAAAGATGGGCATTGTCTTCTAACTTTGAATGATTTACACAGCAAACAGCATTCAAATTTATGGAGAGAAATAAAGATAATTTTAGACATGCTAGATATGATTTACTATACAACATCATCTCAGAAAGAATTATTCAATAATAGCATGAAAATGAAAAAATAAATGAAAGAATAAGCGTAGTAAAGAGAATAAGAGTTGGTAACTACTAACACATATGAAAGTAGAACCATTCGGAATTAAAATCAATGGTATATAAGCCAGAGGAGCAGTGTGTGGGAGGGTGAGTATATTACATACTGAGGTTCCTTTTTGTTTTGGAGAAAATATAAAAGTAGCAGTTTAGTTTTGTGTGTATTTTATTTTAGGAGATGGGGCTTCACTCTGTTGCTCAGTTTGACTCAAATTCTGGGCTCAAGCAATCCATCAGCCTTAGCTCTCCTGAGTAACTGGGGACTCTAGGCACATTTCACTGTGACTGACTTCCTATAAAAATGAAGATGGTGCATTATAAAACACAGTATTAGGATTTATCACTACCAGACCATCAAAGGAAAATGGGATAAAAGAAAAATAACCAATAAAACCAAAGACAATGAAGTAAAAATAAATAAAACAAAAAAAAAGAGGAAGCAAACAGAACCAACAATGGAATGTAAATCAGAAAACAAATAATATGGTGGAATTAAGTTTGATATAACATTAATCCCACTAATGTAAACAAGTTAAATTTGCCTTCAAAAAATGGGTACTCTGAGAATAGACAAGCAAGTCAAAACCCAAATAAACCACTGTGTAACAGAGTTCAAAAAATAAAAGTAAGATTTTACTAAAAATAATGATACCCATTGTCATACACAAATCTTAATGCCATACTTTTTAAATATACAAAAAGATTCCTAATTTATTAAAAGAAAATCTTACTGATCATGATGTAGCTACCCAGGAATGCAAGGGATGGCTCAACATTCAGAAATATATTACTTTTAACCTAGTATAGCAAATAGATTAAAGAAAATATTACATCTACCCACATAGAAATATATTAGCTGTATTATTTAAATGTAGCATTTTCTTTTCTTATTGATTTATAAAAGCTCTTTATGTATTCTGATATTAATAGTCCCTCTGACATTTATATTGAAATGTTTTCCTCTTTTAAAGTAATATCTTCTTTTTGAATAATTTACAGTACATTTCAATACTGTAAATATTGTTAATTGTTATTTATCTTGTGGATTATCAAATCTTGTTAGAAGATGGGCTTTTCCCCATATCCTAGGTTTTAAACAATTCTCTCATATTTTCTTTGGCCTACTTTTTTATAATTGTTGGCTACATTGCTGTTTGTAAGAGCGACCAGCTGAGAACTGCTTTGATCTTTGTTTGATGATATGGTGCATTCACTGTTGGAATCCTTGCCAGACTCAAATGAATAATCAGAGTTAAATGAAATAATATTGAGAGAGCTCTAAAACATGATAAGTGGAAAAAACGCAATCGAGATAAAATAATGACTTCACATTAAGATTGAGAAGTCTTTGTGACCACAGGCCATAGACAATGTCTAAAATGGAATATACCGATGCACTTCAAACTGTGGGAAGGGGAATTCAATTGGTTGGTAATCTGAATTCTATATTATTTGAAATCAAGAAGATAATGTTAGAATGATTAATTTAAAAGGAGGGACATATAAGAAAACAGGCTGCTGGTCAGGCTTTGCATCTGACTCAGAGCAGACTCCATCATCTGAGCTGGTACCTCTGGTGGCACCGCCTCTCAGCTTGGTGTAGAGCCCTGGGCCAATAAAATATTGGAGGCTGGGGCCATCGCGCTCCCCAGGCTCAAGCCTTCCCCCTTCCCTTCCTCAGCCTCCCAAAGGACTGGGATTACAGATGTGAGCCACTGCAACCACCACATAAGGTTCATGAACCTCAGTGGACCTTGGGAGAGTCAGCCTGGGACAGGAACCAACTCAGGCTCACTCCTTGGACCGAGAACCACCGGGACATCTAGAGCTCCTTTTACCAGAATTTGTTTTGGAAACAGACTATGATACATTCCTTGGGGTGCAAGGTAGGTTAAATGTGATGCATTTTCTAACACAGTGTACAGTTACTTTCCTTTTTGTTTGAAGTTATGAAATGAAGGCTACAAAACTCTTTGTAATTTATATTTTATGGTTTTGAATCCAGGAGGTTGTTAGGGGGAAAGAGCTCTATATACATTATTGTCAGGTAAATAGAAAAGCATTTACTGTAGTAACTTCTGCTGCAATATAGTTGGAAGATGCATTACACATGCTGCTTTGGTTCCTTGGTTTTAATTATAGAATAATGAATCCTGAGTATGGTTAATCCGTTAATATTAAGACTTTATAACAAGTGGGTTCCCAATAGAAAAAAAAAAGAAAAAAAAGCATCTATAATGCAGCTGGTTTGATACAGCAAGCAAGAGATCAGAGGGAAAGAGGTAGGGATATAGCAGATACATGAGTATGCTTCAAGTAAGGGGTACTGCCTGTTTGATTTGCGAAATACTGATGCTAAGTGGTGTTTTTACAGAATTGTTAGAAAGAAAAAAATTGCATGTTTATGAACTTCAGTCTCACGGTAGCGGCTTTTATTCCACACTGGTCAGGATGGCTTATGACTTGCAGTTGACCTGATCGGGAACTTTTACGTCACAGTGGTGGCAGTGAGGAATGCTGATTGAACAGGAGGTGATGTGCAGAATTCCTCATGGAGGTGGCCAGATTTGACCGGCTGCATTGGCAGCTATCCATTGCTTGGTGACAGGGGCTGTGGTGACAGGAAGAGAATCTTTTCCAATTATGTCCATGGCTTGTTCCTCCAATTCCGCTACCTTTCTCAATTTTGCTTTTTTTTACAGTCTCCGCTCTGTCACCCAGTGATGAGTATGGTGGCACAATGACAACTCCTGCACCAGTCTGGAGGCAGCAAATCCTCCACTTTCAGCCTGAAGTTGCTGGGACTACAGGCACATGTCATCAAGTCTGGCTAATTTTCTTTCTTTCTTTCTTTGAGGGTGAGTTAATTGTGAGCACTGACAGTCTCAGAACCACTCAATGCTACTCGTACTTTGGTGATGGATTACGGTGTGAGCCATTGCAGCCAACAATTTCGCTTTCAGTGTAGATGTTTGCATACTTGCCTCCCCAATAAGATTTTAAAGGGCATAAAGCTGAGAATACATATTTCATCATTTTCTACGGCCAGCGGATACTTTTGGGAATATTCTGCAATAATCCTCATGACAAATTCTGGTTGGATTATATCTTTAGCCTTTGGTTCTGTGGATTTATTTAGATGCTGGTTAGGCATTGGCTATAAGCATAAACAGACATGTAGGATAGGCTTTTATGCTTGGCCCAAAGTTTCCTTCAAAAAATTTAATTTTAAAACTCTGGTAGCAGGCTCAGGTGTTATGCTCCGAGGCTAAGGTGCCATGATGCTATCTGAGTCCACTGCAAAACTCAAACTCCTGAATTAAGTGATGCCTCAGCCTCCCAAAGTAGCTGGGACTACAGTTGTGAAACCACCACTCCCTGCTAATATTTTCATTTTTATAGACGTCTTGTTGCATGGGCACTTTAGGCTGGTTTCAAACTCCTGTCCTCAAGCGGTCCTCCACCACCTCAGCATCCCAAAATGCTGGGATCACAGAGCAACCACAGCACACCGGCGTTCTTTATTAAAATCTGTGAGTCTCATTTTGTGTTTGACAGAATAACTTGAGTGTATTGCTGGTGAAAGACGCCATAGTTGGAGAGCTATTGCTCTAATAGTAGGTGCAAAACTCCACAAAGGAAACGAAACGCAGTCGCTTTGGTGGTGGTTTCACTGTGTTTACTCGGGGCCATCGATAAATCCTCCGTACTCCGTCCTCACAAAGGTGCATTTTAATCCATGTAGTCTCCTTTCTCTTGGAGAGGTGGATTTTAGCCACTGCTATGTTATGTGGTGGTTTATACTCTTGATAGTGTCAGCAGGACCTCTCAGCTTTGGGGTGAGGTTCAAACCAAATCATATATTGGTCTAGTTTTCACATGAGCCTGACTGTTGAGCTAAAGCAGTTGGTGCATTTTAGAAGCATGATGATAAACAGGAAACTGAATTCATTTTGCTTTAAGAATACAGAGTATTAGTGATAAACCAGAGCTCAGTTTGGTGAAAAACATTAACTACTTCGCCTGTTGGGCTGGGTGAAGTTTGTGGCTAAAACAGAGCATTTTCTTCCAGCCACCACAATGAATGGAGTCACTTCTATGTCCGTTGGCATGAAACATATTAATGGGGGGGGTGAAAGGTCAGTCATTTCGCTAAGCGTGTTCTTGGCATACCAAAGATCATGGTTTGCCTTCTCTCAGTCAGCAAGGAGAGATGGTGGAAAGAGCTGACTTTGATTTGGAGGACGGGTTAAAGCTGCTCCTTCTTCTTCCTTGGTCAATGCGTGGAAACAGAAAATAACGTATCAACTCAGATTTCCTCTCTCAGCAGTGAATAACGTCGCCAGGCTCACGCCGGAGTGCTCAGGCCGCCGTTGGCTGGGTGGTCGCCTTTCCCTCTCCAAGCTCCGCCTCCTGGGTTCCACACCATTCTACTGCCTCAGCCCCTCTGGGCTACGAGTCGCCTGCCACCAGGCCCGGCTAATGCTTTATGGCTTTTGTGCGAGGCCGGGTGTTTTGCAAATGTTAACCAGGATGCTGCTCCGCCACTGGCCTGGTGAATGCCGCCTCTCCTCTCAAAGTGCTGGGATTACAGGAGTGAGCCACGGCGCCCGACCTGATGATTCTCCTTTACTACAAAAGATCAAAGGTGGGCCTTTGAGAGGTAGATTTCAGGGGAAGCTCTGCGGCGAAGTCTGTGATGATCTTTAATAATGCTCACATTCAAATTTGGAGAGTCGTATTTAAACCTAACTATGCATATACAATGAGCTGGTTATAGGAAAGAAACCGGAAGGCACACAGAGTTCCCACTCAGGGGCTGGTTAATGGCTGGAGCTGCCTGCAACATTGAGCAGCTGAGAGGGCAGTGAGCCAAGGGCAGTGAAGAGTTATGGGTGGTAGAGGGCTGCATGTCTGCCAGCCCAAGGGAAGGCTGCAGATATGGTAACGCTGAGATTTGCTTGGAAGAATGGGCAGGGTCTGGATGGATAGCAGAGAGAAGAAGGTGGCAGGGTAGAGGCCAATATTAACAAACAGGATGGCAGAGATGGGAGAATAATACTACTTTGGAGAGTTATAAGTTGCTACTAAAATTTACATGTCATGAGAAGTGGTTACGCAGTTCATACTTTGCCGGATCAGGTCCACTACACTCCCCAAGTACTATGGACACATCCCGAATTTTTTGTTAGTGGCATGGTATTTTGGTAGGTATACCAGTTTGAGATTTCAAAATGTGTGTTTGTATGAAATAACTCATTTTGAAAAAAAAAAATTAGCAAAGAAGGCTAGGTGGTGGGTTTTGAGAATCTTGGCTGATGGCGGCTTGTTTTATTCACCTCTGCATTTAATTTGTTGCAATATATTTTGATTTGGGAGCTGGAAATCTGCGACTCACAAAGAGATGTGTAGGTGGGAAGGGAATCATGATTTTGTGCTTTCATTTTGTGATGTTCTTGTGAGTATGCAAGCCCATGAATTTTTAAAACAGTGCCTAACTAAATGTTGGTTGTGGAATCTGAAACTTTATCAGTGAAGCATGTACTCGCTGTGTTATAATCCATTGGCCCATGCTGGGGTAGCAATATGATTTTTACCTGTGTGTGATTTTGCTTAACATCATACATTTGGCCATTTGGAAATATTTGTTCACTGGTTGTGCAGATCTTCTAAACACAGGCATTTTATTAAAAGCAACAACAGGAATTTTGTTCTGGGCGGGTGGTGGCTCACCCTCATCCCAGCATGGGAAGGCCAGGGTGGGAGATAAGCGAGCCCCAGGGCTTGACTAGCCTGAGCAACAACAAGAGCCCTTCTTTGTTTTATTCAAGAGTAAAATATTGATCAGGTGTGATTCAGGTAGAAATCAGTGGTGGGGTGGTGGTGCATGCCTTTGGTGTAGCTCAGAGGCTGAGGTGGGATCTGCTGAACCCAGGTGGTTGGTCTCATCTGCAGTGGGCATAGAATTTTCTGCACTCCGGCCTGGACTGAAGACAGAGATCCTGTCTCAAAAAAAAGTCATATTTGTTAATATCATCCCTCTTTGTATTAGAAAGTCTCACAAAGATATTTTAAGAAGCTATCAAAGGCTGGTGGGGCGTGAATGACTTTTAGCTTAGCAATTTTCATTTGAGAGTCTGAGGTTGCATCATTTAACCAAAGTTCTGTGGTCAGAACAACTGAAATGGGCAGGATATAATTTCTTTTTAGAGGAATGCTGATGATACTCAACTCTATGGTTTCTGCCAACTTTGTTTGTAGGTTCTTTCAAGTAAAATGTGTGAAAAGAAATTTGTTTCAGTTATTCACATTTGGATGACTGCCTTTACAAAATACTCATTGCTACTTTGGTGGGCAGCAGTGCTTTATGCATACTTCCTGTTTAGTCATAGATATTAGAATTGTGCCCTCCACACATTGGGATTTAATTAAAATTAATGAGATTTTGTAGGTGTATAAAGGATGTTCCTTTAAGTTCTTAGGTGACGTGACTCCTCCTCCCTCCTTCTCCTCTTTCTCCTCCTTCTTCTTCTTCCTCTTTAACTGCACAAAAGCCGATGGCAGCAGGAGCACAATGAATGACCACTGGCAATGGCTGTTGCTTGGGCATGGTGGTGTCTGCATTCTACTCCACCTTTATTTTTTGCACCACCAATGCAAAATAATAAACAGAGTGAGAAGGAAGCAATGTGTACTGTTGTGCCAAACAAGGTGTAGCTCATGCAGTCCCTGAAGGAGCTCTGGGGCTAGAAGTCTGGGCACCTCCTGAGAGACCACCCGGCTTAAATTTATACCTGTGAGATATAAGACGGATCACCTGAGGTCAGGAGTTCACACAGACCAAGCCTGGCTAACATGGCAAAACCCATCTCTACTAAAAATACAAAAATTAGTCTGGTCTATTGACACGTGCCCATAATGTGCTTCACTTGGGAAGTTGAGACAGGAGATCGCCCGGGCAGGGATGGGCTGCGGCGAGGGATCGCCACCACTCCTTCTTCAGCCTGGGCGATAGAGCAAGACTTTCATCTCAAAAATATATATATATATTATAAACAGTGCTTTCTATACTTTATTTTCTTTGAACTTTTAAATGTATTAAATTGTTTTAAATTCTCACAACTCTCTTTAGGACATAAGGTTAATATTCCCAGTTTACATAGGGTTAGAGTTTCTCAGTCCATACAGGTGGGACGTGAAGCAGAAACGCTCATCACTGTTTTAACACAGTTTAATGACCTTTGCTTATGAAAACTCCATTTGGATCATTTATGTTGCTGTATAACCAGGGGATAGTGGACCGCAAGGCTGTGTTGAGGTGGTTTCTGGGCCAGGAGTGGTCCTGTGTCAGTCAACATGTGATGGGACAGAAATGTCCGAGGCATGGGCAGTGTGTGAGAGAACACTTGCCGGACGCCTGGTGCCTCCGTCTCTGCTTACCACTCCCATGTGTTGACACTGCAGAAGGCGTTTCTGGGACGACAACAATGGGCAACCTTACTGGCCCTAAGACGCAAAAGAAAAAAGGGCTTTGTGCGAGATCTTTTGCGGGGTGCAGGGTATGGAACAATTCCAAGTGGTATGCATTACAGGGTGGAGCTCTGAGGATTCATATTCTCCATCTATTTAATCTGGACGTGGTTTGTTTGTCCCCATCAAATCTCATGTTGGGGGAATTTGGGTGGGGCCTAATGGGAAGTGTGTTTGGGTCATGTGAGCAGATCCCTCTTGGTGGTTGTGCCCTCCTTCAGGGTGACAGTTCTATTGGTTCTCTTGGGGTAACGTTTTGTTAAAAAGACCCAATATCTCCCCTCTCTTTCTTGCTTCCTATCACCATGTGACCTCTGCACGCTGTTTCCCTTTCACCTTGTGCCATGGTAGAAGCAGAAGCCCTCACCAGAAGCCAAGCAGATGTTGAGTACTTGCTGGGCTGTAGGCCCGGCAAAGCCTCTTTTCCTATAAATTAGCCGACTCAGGTGTTGTTGAGCAGCACAGGCCGGACTGAGCCGGCACCTCATATTCTCCCACTCCCTCTGGTCTCTGGCTCCATCTCTTGCTGGAAGCCAGGGGAGCAGGGGCCTGTCTGCCAGGCTGTTCTCTGATGTTACTGATTGAGTACAAATTAAACTGCCATTGCATATGAAGGGAGTTAGGTATAGGGCTAGAGGGAAAGTAGATGGTATCCTTATGAACTTGTAAGGAGTTTCCTTCTTTTGGTACATACGCATTTAAGCTTGGGATTAAAGTCTATGCTATTCGCATAGCTGGAAGATGAACTGGAATTTTTGCTGTAGCTTCGGCGGACGTATTTTGGTTGACCGGCGTTTCCTTGGCCTGTCATTACCCGTGAAGATCTTTCCATATGAATCGCTGAAACCGCAACCTCGCCAGGGTTTGGACAGAGTGCCTACTCCGTGATGTACTAACCTGCTTATAACCCATCGCGGGTCGGCGCTCCTTGGCAGGCGGTACCTCCGATGAAGAGCTTCCTCCAGCGGCCCTAAGTGGCAGCGGAACTGCTGTAGATAAGGTCTGGTTTATGCATCCTTTTATCTCCAGATCTCATCAGTCGCTTTCTTTCAGGTGGTTGAGCCTCAACCCAAATGGCACCATTGCTCCAGCACCCTCAGCCGCCGTTACATCAAGTCGCGGGTGACGCCGTCACTCCTATAGACCAAAGCATTAAATAATTAAAATAATGAGAGAAGATTTGGGAGGCGCCGATTGGTACAGTTTCTGCATAGTGCAAGAACGTTAAAATTGCATCTGTACGATTCATCATAGAGTGATAGGCGGTAGTTAAATTTTCTATATACCTCAACAAGCTTGTAGTGCCCAATGGTCAAATATCAATTACATTGCTGTAGAAGTTATCTTTTAGATGTGATTAACATTTAAAATTAGCGAACTTTGAGTAAAGTGGATTACCTTCTGTAGTGTGAGTGGCAATTCTCCCTTGTCCCGTTGAAGACAGGGTGAGAGAGAAAGCAGGAACCTCACAGGAAAGAATTTCTGCCTGGTGCTTTCTTGGACCAAACAAAGTTGCAACATTAACTTTCCTTGGATCTCTGTGCTCTGACGCCGCGCATTGCGGTTTTGCCAGCTCCACCACAATCATGGGCCCAATTCCTTAAAATGATTACTCTCTCATCCTCCCTCTTTGCTGGGTATGTGGCCATGTGCGTAATGGCACCTGGCATTGCACCACACGTTCATGGTTCCTGTTTCTCTGGAGAATCCGACTTAAGCGGGTTGTGGTTTATTTGGAATCTAGTTTACTGGGGATTCCTAAAAAGACACAACAATTATTCCTAATTGGTTAAAAGATGTTGGAAATCTCTTAAGGAATTGTAGATTTGTTCACTGTTTCAAAGCGAATGCAGCCCACAATCAACTGGGGAGATTGAGAAAAAATATGCAGGGCACACTAAGATAAAACATAGAGATGGTCCTGGCCTAGTAAAAGCTTGAAGCATGGCTTTTTTAATCTGAGTTCCTTCCTCAGGAAAGGACCTTTAGTCCTCAAAAAGGTATCATGGGGCCCAGTAGGCTCGTGCCTGTAATCCCAGCTGGGGCTGGGGGTGGGCAGACTCCGAGAATTAGGAGTTGGGCCAGCCTGATGGCCGCTGTGAAACTCATTCTACTAAAATGCAAAATTAAGCTTGGGCATGGCGAGTGTGTGCCTATAATTCCAGCTACTCGGGGAGGCTAGAGTGGGAGATTCCGCCGAGCCCGGGAAGGAGGGTTGCAGTGGGCTGACCGACCCACTCCAGCCTGGGCAACAGAACAGAGACTCAGTCTCAAAAGTATGAGGCGCTGAAACTCCGCGGACAGGTAGCAGATGCCTCAATTACCCTCCTAGTTCCTGTTTTCTGCCATTGTTGCGAACTCATGCCTACTATCATTAAAACCTGGTTTTTCAGGAGATGGATTTGAGACTAGGCACCCATCTGGCAGGTGCAGCACCCTATTAAAGCCTTGGTAGCCAAGTGGTTGAAGAACTCAGTGGGCCAGCTCTGGCCAAGCAAGCATGTAGAACCTGGATGCTGTCATGGTGTCTCAAGTAACTGACCTGCCTGAGTCAACCAAATTCTCTCTGGGAAAAACCTTCAAGACATTGTAGCATTTTAGCGCGATATTAGGTGGTATAAATACATGTAGCAGATTTCAAAGCTCCCAGCCAGGGCCTGCTTGGCTCATGGTACTCCCGTTTACCAGCCGATAGGCAGTGCCTGTAATCTCACACTCTTTGAGGCTTCCAGAGGCAGGAGGACCGCTGGGAGGTCACAGGTTTGGGGTATACGAAAGCCAGCTATGGGTGAAACTGGTCTCCACTAAAACTCACAAAATTAAGCTGGCGATGCTGGTAGGTGCCTGTAATTCAGCTACTTGGGAGGCTGAGGCAGGAGAAATCACTTGAACCTGGGGTGGGGGAGGTTTGCAGTGAGCCGAGGGACGTTGTGCCTGTACTCCAGCCACAGGGGAACAGAGCAAGAGACTCCATCTCAAAAAAAAAAAAAAAAAAAAAAAAAAAAAGTATTACTGTTTTTACCAGTCAAGTTGCTTTCGTGCAAGTTTCATTGAAGAATGCCAGTGGTTTCCTTCTACAATAGAATATACTTTGCAAGGTATTATTTTCAGGGGATCACACACCTCTCACCTGTTTAAACCCATATGGGGGCGGCCAGAAGGCATTGCTTCTCAGTATTGTCTCCTTTGGGAGCTGTATGAGAATCATTCGCTTGATCGCGGTATGGCCAGCTGGCGCCCGTCGCTGAAATTCAGCTTACTTTTTTTCAGATGATCGCCATAATAAGCCCAGCTGTAGTGAGTGAATTTTTAAATCTAAACCGCACCATCCCACGGGTTCCGCACCGACTCTGCCTCCGGATCTCCAAATAAAGCTGAGACTTCAGGGCGTGCATACCAAGCTAATTTTTTCGCTTGTGCGAAGTGAGACAGGGTTTCCTGCCATGACCCCGTAGCCGGAATAGTCTTCATCTACGGCCTGCGGTCACCACTCGAGCTCCAGGTACGCTGGGGTCCTGGGCTGGAACTCCTGGGTTTCGGCAATTACTCTAGTTACAGCCGGATATGAACACATGCTTCTCCCGTGGTTCGGTGCCCACAATTTTCACTTTGGGTGGGGAACGAGGGGACCCTAGGCTGGTAAAAGCCAGGAGGCTCTGCCATACTGTGGTGCATTTTATTTCAAATTAGATTACTAGAGTGGGGAGGAAGCTCATAATTGAGTTGATGAGAAAAATTTCGGATCCTGCAAGCTTAGAGATGATGGCCTTTCAACTTGAAAGAGGTCAGGGCCCGGAGTCCAGGTGACATCGCCTGTAATCCCAACATGGGAGGGGCCCAGGGCAGGCAAGATCATCGAGGTCAAGAAAGGGGGTTTCAGACCAACCCTGAGACAACAGCAGAAACCCTATCCTCTAAAAGCTCTAAAAGAGGCTCAGCACTGGAAAAATGGTGTGCATACCCTGTAATCCAGCTTCACTCAGGGTGAGCTTCCAGGCAGGAATGGGCTTTCAGAGGTAGAGGAGCTAGCAGTGAGCCAGAGATCTTACCATTTGCCTCCCCAGCCTGGGTGGCAGGAGATGAAACTCTAGCTCTCAGAAATAAAACAAGGCATGTCAGGGTGGTTCCGTCACAATCCCAGCCAGCACTTTGGGCTGGGGATGGAGGCAAATCCTTGAGGTCCAAGAGTTTGGGAGTAATACAAGCTGGCATGGTGCAGCTCATGCTACTAAAGAATACAAAGGTCAGTTGGGCAGTGAGTGACACACACCTGTAGTTTCAAATGCTTTTGGGAGGGTTGGGGGGCAGGGAGAGCCAAAAGCTTGCTAACAAAGAAGGGAGTTTACCCGACAGGCAGGGATCATCACTGCAGCCTGGCTTTCCGGCACAGAACTCGTCCCAAAACAAAGAAAGAAAGAAAGAAAAAGAGATACAGCCAGCTGAACTATAATTTTACAACAGTGTCATCAATTCCCCAGGCCAGCTAGCATCTGGAGTGTCAACATGCCAGACTCGCCATACAGGGTTTCGGACAAAGCAAAAGTCCACCCGCTTCAGATTAGCCGGTGGCTCATGCCTGGCTCCAGCATGGTGGGAGGATAGAGGCCGAGTGAGATCATGGGGTCAGGGAGATGGAGACCATACTGCTCTAACTTTGATGAAACCCTATCTCTAAAAATTGGGATGGCACCCAGAGGCGGGCACCTGGAGGCCTCTGGCTACTTTCCAGGGAGGCTGAAGCGGGGAGAATCCACTTGAACCCTCAGGGAGTGCGGAGTTACTTCATGGTGACAGCTGCCACTGCCTCCAGCCACAGGTAACAGAGCGAGACCACCATCTCAAAAAGCAACTCAGTGGCTCAAAGAAACTCCATGTGGGGCCACATACACGGATTATTCTTTCTACATCACTATATTCTGCAAGGTTTAGGTGGGCATCAAAATCACCGGTTTCCGAAGCCTGGTTACATGTCTTTCACTCACAATGACCTGATCCAGGGATTCTGGGTTGGCTCTGGAATCTATGTTGCCTCGTGACCAGCTGAATCGGTGAAACCAGGAACACTTCCGGAGGCCTAGTCTAGATCTTCGGGTCCCACTTGCTGCTCATGGAGATTGATGCACTGTTTCGAAACTATGGTCACTCCAAAGTTGCCGGACCGGTAGGGACTTCCAGGCACCGATTTTCACCGCCGCCATTTGTTCCTGCTTTAACGTCGAATTCCCCTTTCATATCTGCCCATTAGCATGGGACGACAGAACATCGGTCAAACCATAAAACTTCAAATGCTCGCAAAGCTCACTGAAACCACCTCCACCATGGTTCCAGGTGATTCTCCTGCCTCAAGCCCTCCCTAAATAATAGTTGGATTATAATACCGCCCACCATCTAGCTATTTTTTGGCATTTTAGTAGAGGCGAGGTTCACCATATCAAAGGCCAAGCTGGTCGCTTGAACTCAAACCTGAAATTGATCACCTCTTGACTACCAAAGGTACTGGGGATTACCATGCATGAGTCCCTTGACCCAGCAAAGGTTTGTTTTGTTTTGTTGTTTTCGGATGAATTTCATTTCTAGTTGCTAGGCTTTGGAGTGCAATGGCTGGATCCCAACTCAGCCTCTGCCTCCCAAGTTCAGAGTTATCTGCCTCAGCCTACCAGTAGCTGAGCATAGACCCTTTACCACGCCCGGCTAATTTTGTATGCGGCACCGTGGGGCAGGGGTTTCCATGTGGGGTCCAGGATTAGTTCGACCCGCCTGACCTCAGATGATCTACTGCCTCAGACTCCCCAAAGTTCTGGGACAGGGTGTGAGCCACTACTCTCCATCTATTCTTTCAACCTGTTGTTCCACTCCTGGAATGGCACCTTCAACCCCTGCCAATATAGAGTTCTCGGGATCTGAAGCCTCAGGAGGTCCCTGCAGAGGCTAGGCTGAGATGGCTCATGCCACTTCCAGCCACCCTTGAAGAAGAGGCTGAGGTCAGGAGGTCTTAAGGCAGGAGTTTAAGACAGGCACAACAGTAAGTGTGCTACAAAAATGAAAATAAACAATTAGCTGGTGCCGGGTGTGGTGGCTCACGTCCCAGCAACCAGGAAGAGCTTCAAGGTCGAGATCACTTGCCTGAGATCGAGGGAGTTCAAAGGCCAGCCTGACCAGCATAGGAGAAACCTATCTCTACCAAAATACAAAAGAACAGCTGGGGTGTGGTGGCATGCCCTTAATCTCAGCTACTTGGGAGGAGGAGAGCCTGAGGCAGATCATTTTACGAACCCGGGGGCAGAGGTTGAGAGGGCAGTCCCGTGCCATTGTACTCCAGCTGGATAACTTTCAAGAGTGAAACTCTGACTCAAATGCTCTGCCCTATATAGGGGGCAGTGGGCACCAGCCGAATTACAGCTATTCAAGGAGGCTGAGGTGGGAGTTGCTTGAGCCCAAAGTTGGGAACTGCAGTGAGCTATGAATTGCGGCTGCACTGCACGCCAGCCTGGGTGAGCAGATAGGGAGACCCGTCTCAAAGAAACAAAAAATAAACGTCACTGCCATGCATTCCCATTGAGCTTGGCATACGCTCATATTATAGAACCTATCAAAATTTCACTTTATTTTCCTCCAACCTCCCATAGTCTCCCATTTTGTTTTTAATCAGGGCTCGTAATAACCAATACCAAGCATGCTGCACATACAGTGAGTGTCTGCTTATTGAGCAGGGCAGACATGAGCTTGCGACTGGGTAGAAACCTAGGAGGAAGTGTAAGAGAGGCTGGCTAAAGGTTCACTTGATTTTAACTCCCAAAGTCTCAAAGCAGGACATGCCTTCCACTTATTGCATGAATAATAAATCTTGATAACACAGAAGGACTGGAAGGCCAGGCTGTATGGGCACCAGGAATGTGCCCCACCGGCGACTCCTTTGAGGCATTTCCTGCACTTCTGGAAGGGAACAGTCCTTATGGCTTTCCTTTTTCCCTGTGCAGAGGAGGGCCCCCAATCCTGGCATGTGAAATGTGAATCTGCATGGACTTCCTTTGGTAGCACTTGGATTTCAGAGGGTTTCCGTGAGTGGAAACCCCAGGAGGACACTAAGAGCTTTGGAAAGGTTGACATGGAACCAGTTATTTGCAGCATGAAGAGCTTCTGTCTCGAGAGGCTGGGGAGTAGGCACAGTAAGAAGACAATGATGCATTATGGAAGCACCTAAGACAGATCCCATAGTTGACTCTCTCAGAATTGGAAAGGAGAAGCTATTCCAACAAAACAGTACAAGGCATTTTGCAGTCACCTGAAGCCTCTACTTGACCAAAGCTAGGCTGGCAAAACCCCACCCTAGAGCAAGCCACTGGGATTGTTTCCTGAAATCTCCAACACTCAGTAGTGCCCTGGCCCATCATGAGTACCCCAATAATTTGTTAGGTAAAGACAAACAGATGACAGACAACCCAAAATGAAATGTGTGGATTCGTTGATCCAGGAAACTGCTTTGAATCAAATCAATGAATTATAGTTTTAGGTCAAAGTAAGCTCTTTGCTTGTTTTTTTTTTGTTTGTTTGTTTGTTTGTTTGTTATTGAACAGTTTCACTTTCTGTCACTCAGAGCTAGAAGTGCAGAGTCACCAAAGCAACCTCATTTCCACTGCAACTTCCAGCTTCCGAGGTCAAACAATTCTAAGCCCTATAAGCCCTCTCAAGTAGCTGGATTATAGGCTGTACCACCACTCCTGGCTAGTACCTTCTTCCATTTTCCCAGGTAGAGATGTGGTTTCACCATGTTGGTCAAGGCCTGGTCCTTGAGACACACAGACTCATCCTGCCTCAGCCTCCCAGAGTGCTTGGATTATACACACATGGGCACCTCCTTGCTTCACCTCCTGCTTGTTTTATTATGAAGAGTAATTCAAGAGTTTGATTAAGGATGGCTATTCTTTGGCACTGCCATGGCCCTTTAGAATGAGTTTGGGTTAAGCACAGAATTTTGAATCCCTTGAGGGTAGAGTTCACCTTAACACCTCTGCTAAATCAAATGCCAGCGGTTCTATGAGTGATTGAATGAGAGTAATCTAGAGGGAGTCAAATATTTAAATCCAATTTTCCTTTATTAAATGATCTTTCATTAATTATACTTAACATAGAGTATTTTGCCAATGAGAAATAATCTCCAGAAGTGGCCTCTCTGGTTTATGCCTATAATCTCAGCCATTTCCGGGAGGCCAAATTGAGATCAAAACTCTCCAGGGTCAGGGAGTTTACAGTTAACCCTGACCAACATGGAGAAAAACACTAATACTGTGCAAAAGCCACAAAAAAATTAACCAGGCATGGCACATGCCTGTAATCCCAGCCTTATTGGGAGGCTGGAGGCAGGAAAAATCACTGCTTGCCCAACTCAGGAGGCGGAGGTTGCAGAGTGAGCAGGGTGGCCTGCACTGCACTCCAGCCTAAGGCAGTAGAATGAGACCATCTCAAGAAAAAAGAAACCATCCGTGAACTGGGTTCCTTGCTGATGCTGACTTCAACGGCGCGAAGCTATTAGTATGCAGATCTTTCAGTGCGCCGCCGCCCGCAAAACCAATTTATTTTAAGGCCCATCCGTGAGGCCCTATAAATTCAAAATAGCCGAGTGATGAAACCACTTCTATAAATCGAGTACTGGGGAGGCGAAGATGTGGGTAGATCAACGAGGAATGAGGTTCCAGTCCAGCTGTAATACGCCGGTAAAACCTATCTCTACTAAAATAAATTAAGCGCCAGGCATGGTGGTACACCATAATTCAACAACTTAGGAGGCCAGAGGCTGGAAAATCCGCCAAACCGAGAGCCGAGGTTGCAGTAAGGCCAGGAATCCTCGTAACCCTCAATTTCGAGAGACAAAACGGGGCTTCATCTCAAAAAAAAAAGGAACAACATCATGCAGAGGTGGCAGGAGTTTCACTGTCTAGGTGCATAAGTAATCTGCCTTGAGAAAAATTATCCAGGTTTGTGGTGGTTCGACTGAATGCCAGGGGTTCCTGGCCATATTCTACAATATTAAAGTAGGAAAAGTTTCCTGACTTGAATTCATTTGATTCTCAAAGTTTTAAGATGTTTTCTTTGCAAGCCATGGCCAATGAACAAAACACAGGAAACTATGAGAAAGACAAAATGAAACCATGAGGAAAGGACTAATTATATCCATGGCAGGTAAATAATATATTTTAACCAGGGAACGAATCACTTCTGGCTGGGTGGTAGGTAACCACTGCAGTCCCTAGCACTTTGGGAGGCTGGGAGGCAGGTGGATCACCAAAGAGGTCAGGGGTTTCTAAGGCAACCTGGCCAACAGGGTGGCTGCCTATACCTATTAAGATCTAAAAGAACTAAGATTGGAGCGCGTGGCACACACCTGTAATCCATACAGGAGGAGGCTGGGGGCAGGAGAATCCTTTGAACCCAGGAGATCTGAGATTTGCAGTGAGCGAGATTGGCTGCCACTGCTCTGCACTCCCAGCCTGGAGCAACAGAACTCACCTCAAAAATGTTGTTTGAATAATTTCAAAGATCTGTAGGTTTTGCAACCTCACCTAAAAATAAAGCCTTGGACTCCTGCAGGAAACCCTTAACTGAGAGGACATTTCACAATACTCTAAGCAGAACTTGGGGTTAGCTTTTCTCAAGGTGAGTCATTTTGCCTAGGAGAGTGAAGTTACCTCTGTAGGGTAAAAATCAACAGTGAATTGCCATGTTTTAAAACTCAACAAGTTCTTCCTAGCCCCCATGCTGGGTGTAGCTTGAGATGTTCAATAAGCTCTTGCTGGGCAATCATATGTTCTGTGTAGGACTAGGCAGGACTTCTGCTTTCTGTACTTTTTTGGTCTTCAGTGGTGTGTTGTTTTAAGTCCTCATAGTGGCTGCTTCGCTGCCCAGCATCCCCATTGTCTTCTGTGATCAGCTAGAGTATTACTCTTTGCCCACATTAACCCTCCTCACGAGCTGAGGCTGGTGCTTCCACTTCCCTATAGATGATGGAATTTTTCCTCCACCCTCGGATGAAGAATCTTTGTCTCATTCAAAACCCCATTCAACTTTGCTTTCTTCAATTTCAAAGCTGGGCTTGCTTGAAAGTATAGGCCAGACAGCTGCATGGCTGTGGCTGTATTCCCAGCACTGGGAGGCCAAGACAGAACCCAGGTGCTTGAGGTCAGGGGAGTTTGCAGACCAGCCTGGCCGAAATGGTGAAACCCCCATTCTACCCAAAACTATAAAAATTAATGGGGTGTGGTGAGCCATGATTCCTTTCCGCCCAGGAGGCTGGGGCAGGAGGGCTCGGCCCGGGCCAAGTGCAGTGAGCAGAATGGCACCACTGCATTCCAGGCTGGTGACAGACCAGACTCCATCTCAAAAAATAACAAAGTCCTTTCTTATACCCACAGGCACCGACGCCCCTTTCCTCTCAATTACTCAGCATCTACCAGGGTTTTGTTGTTGTTGTTGTTTGTTTTGTTTTTAGATGGAGTCTCATCACCCAGGCACAGAATGGGTGATCTTGGCTGACTGCAACCTCATCTCCTGGGTTGGGCCGATTCTGCCTCGGCCTCCTGAGTAGCTGGGATTACGAGCGTGCACCAACAAGCCATTCAATTTTGCTTATTTTTAGTAGGGCGAGGGGCTTTCCTGCATGTTCAGGCTGAATTCTCGACTCTCTTGGCGTATTATCTGCCCTTGTGTCCTCCCGAGTGCTTTGGGATTACAGGTACTTGAGCCACACCTCACCCACCCTAAGAGGTTTTGCTTTGCTGCCGGATGCTTATTGATATTCGTCCCAAAACCCAACCCCTCACCAGCCACCAGCAGGCTCCTTCCCTTTGCTGGGTGTCTTCTTCATCCAGTAAAGACTGAACTGTGAATTTTCCCCAAACACCCAGAAATGCCAGTGCCTCCTGGAGTGCTGGGTTAACCCACTATGCCACTCACTCATGGCTTTTAACAAGCACAGGTATAGAAATGGATCTAGGAACTCATGAGAGATAGGGCAGGGGCAGGAGTGTTTGGGGCAGGATTTGATGGGGGCAACCCACTGGAGATGTGCTGTGTGGGACAGGCAGGCGTGGCACAGGAGGCTGAGGTACATTGAAGATCCTAAGGCTCAAATGAGACACTCCTTGCCAAGTGAAACTATCTCAGAGAGGAGGAGGAGGAGAAAAAGAATAGCAGCTGAAATGATGCCGTGTGCCTGTAATCAGCTGCAAGGCAGCATGACATCGCTTGAGCAGGAAAGCGAGTACAGATGAGCAGGCTCCCAGACTGCTTCTCCCGTGTTTAAACTGAAACTCCCATAAAAAAAAAAAAGAAGAGGTTAGGGATTTCTTGGGGAATCAAAGCTGAACAAGGATAGAATGTTTACCAGGGCTCATTTTCGAAAGCACTGCCATGGTTCCTTGAAGGCTATTGGTGGTGGGTGTCGACTTGTTTTGTTGTTTCTTTTTTTTGAGGTGCCATTGTTTGTTTTGAGGCGGGTCTTGCTCTATCACCCAAACTGGATTACCGTGCTGGTGCAGTTGGCGGCTCACTGCAGCCTCAAACTCCTGGGCTCCCATTGTGCTCCCACCCTCATACTCCCTATAGCTGGGACCACAGGTGCTCACCACCATCCTGACTAGGCAGCATATGCTTTTTGAGAGACAGGGTTTCCTGCACCATTGCCCAGGCAGACCTCAGAGCCTTGGACTCCAAGTATTGCTTTCCTCAACCTCCCAAGTGCTGTTCTAGCAACATGGGAGACACGATGGCTTATCCTGGGCACATGAAGAGGCCACTCATGTTTTCAGACCCAGAATCTAGGGAGGCTGGCCCCAGAGGAATGTCGCTGGGTACCAGAAGCAGGTTCATTTCCTCGATCCTGGGAGTCGCCAAGCCAAGCCTGGGAGGCGACAGCAGCCATGAGTATCCCCAAAACTTTGGCAGGGGTGAAGACCATTTTACGCCTAGAACATCTGGTCTCAATAAATGGCATACATGGGAGGCGCCTGCCACCACAGGGTCCTTGTAAAATTCCTATCTGTTCTTGGAGGCCTAAATTCCCTGCTGTGGCCATCCTGAGGTCCCTACCCTGTGACCTCGCAGTTTCCATCAATAAAGAATAACCTTAGTGGGGAAGACCAGGTGCAGGAAGCTCACCTGATCTGGGAGGAATTCCGAGGAAGGAAGTTGTTTGATAGAGATCAGCCTGGGCAACACCATGGCTCCATCTCTACAAAAATAAATTAGCGGAGTGCAATGGCCAGCACTTGTCGTCCCTCACCGGGGCTGAGGCATGGGAGGACCACTTGAGAGACCAATGAGTTTAGGATTGGCGAAATGTGTTCCATTTTGAACTCTAGCCTGGGAACATATAACAACTTTCTCTTTTTTTTTTTTTGAGACCGGTCCTCGTTTCCTGTCCACCCCAGACTTCGGAGTGCAGTGGGTGGGATCTTGACTCACCGCAACCTCACCTCCTGGGTTCCCGCACCATTCTCCTGCATCATCCTCCCGAGCAGCTTGCCAGGACTACAGGTGTGTTGCCACCTGTCGCCAGCATTTTTGTGTTTTACCAGCTGAGATGGGGTTTCACCATGTTCCTTAGGATAGCTGCCGATCTGTGACCTCGTGATCTGTCCCTCGGCCTCCCAAAATTTTCAGGATTACAAGCGCCAAGCCACTGCTTGACAGACTTCTGTTTATTAAAAAAAAAAGAGAGACAGCAATCATTCAGGCTGTGTGAGCATCTGCTGTAGGAGCATACGAACACTACGCCATTAACTCGCTCAAATCCTTACCCAGCAGTGCCATGAGATAAGCACTTACTGTCATTTCCAAGTTAGCGGGTGAGGAAACTGCAGAGGCTACAGGAAACTTATTTTCTGCCGGTTGCGATGACTCAGAAAAGCCGAGGCACAATGCCGAGATAGGAATCTCCAGCGGAAGCACTTCCCCAGAAAAACTTCCCCGCTATGCGGAGATCTTGCAGTTTGAAGTCGACAAAACCGCAACTCTTTGAAAGGTGGCTTGGAGGAAAAGCATTAACTGCGCGCAAATCCAACATCTCCATGTGAAACTTTTGGAAAATGTTCCTTTATCCAGTCCAGGGCTGGCCAGCCCAGAGGTGGAGTTGGGGCTCCTGACTAGCTACACAGGAATTGAGCTGTGCTGGTGATTTGCTAGCCTCACCACAGAACTGCGGCCCCACGCAGCCACCTCAGAGTTCAGCTGAGTCAGCGGGTCCGGCAGGGTTTGACAATTACTTCCTTGTTTTGGGCCTCCCTTTCGGACTTGCCCAGTTTCCAATGGGTTCCTCCATGTAACACTCCAGAGACAGCCGTGATGTTTCAAGTGCTGGCTCCGCACTGAAGAGATCTCATTCACGGGCCCATCTTCAGGTTATCAAATCTTCATCACTCACTTTATCCACTTGCATGAAACATTTTAGTTTTCCGCGATCCCTTTCACATCTTAGCTGGGGGGAGGAATTATTTCTGTCTCTTCATTTGTCACTTATTTAAATATATATATATTTTTGAGATGGAATCTCACTCTGTCACTGGGCTGGAGTGCGGTATGGCATAGAGTCTCAGCTCGCAGCCTCCACCTCTACAGGTGTAGAAAACAGTCTCACCACCTCGAGCTTTCCCGGTAGCTGGACTGGAACCCACCAGCGCCTGGTTGGTACTGTGGCGCCCATTTTTAGGTAGGGATGGGGAACACCGCCTGTTTGGCAGGCAGCCGCCGAGACTGCGACCTTAGCCGGTCACGCCCGCTCCAGCCTACCAAAGTGCTGGGACAGACAGGACCTGCACCCAATAATTTTTTTTTTTGGGAGTCTCACTCCTCACAGGCTGGAGTGCAGTGGCATGATCTTGGCTCACTGCAACCTCCGCCTCCCAGGTTCAAGCAATTCTCCTGTGCTTAAGTAAGCTGGGACCACAGGAGCACCACCATGGTGGCTGTTTTGCATGTTTTAATTGAGGTGGGGTTTCACCATATTGTGGGCCGGTCTGAACTCACAGCCTCAGAGTGATCTGCTGGCCTCCCAAGCCATGCTGGGATTAAGGGCATAAGCCCTATTTTTAACCTCTTATTTAATTTTTAATTTTTGTGTAGAGACAGGATACTCCCATTTGCCAGGCTGGTCTATGAAACTCCTGGGCTCAGAGTCCATGCACCCCTCCCAGCATCCAAAGTCACTGGGTTACCAAGTGGTCACTACACCCTGCCTCGTCCCTTGGCCCCAGAAGTGGGGAGGTTGGTGCTTCCTTCCAGAAGGAATTATTTGTTTGCCAATGACGGCTATGGACTTCCTGGAGTCTGTTTTGGCTTGGTCAGGCTGCAATGTCTCGGCCAGGTCCCCCAGTTGCCACCCACAGTCCTAATGCAGTTTCCACAGATGAGAGGCAGGAGGCTCAGAGGACTGATTCTTTCAAGGAGGTTACAGAGGCAGTTGTCTAGCTCCAAGACTGTTTTAGCCACCAGGCTCTCACCCTCCAGCTGCCTGTTATCTCCATGAGATCCAGAGGGGCTGTAGAACAGTCCAAATAGCAGACGACTTTTGAAAAAATCCCTACTTTGGCTGGAATCCATTATTGGTGAGATTTACTTTGTTCTGTTTAGAGCTAATGAGCATTAATTACGTTTTGTGAGTTCAAAGTAGCTCATAGAGCTGGGAAGGGAATCAAGGAAGAGAAGTCAAAGACCAGTGGGTGGAAATCAGCCTTATTGCACCAAGCAAAGGTGACAACAGGTGGACCAAAGGACACTGTAATGGCGCAGGGGTTTATGGTAGATGATGAAAGGATGAACAAGTCTGGTACAGGTTCATTGGGACCTTGAACATAATTTAAAATTCACGAGTAGGCAAAACGTGGCTGATTTAAGTGCTGTATTTGCCAAAAAAAAAAAAAAGAAATTAGGCACTGGCGGGCCGTGGCTGCACCTGTAATCCCAACACCTGAGTTGAGGTTAATGAGGATCAAGGTCAGGAAATTAACTTATTAATGGTGAGCCCTGTAAAATAAAATGAATCCAGGCTCTGTGTCTGGTCGCACCCAGGAGGCTGAGGCAGGAGAATCACTTGGGAGGTGGGTTTACAGTGAGCCCAGGTCACGTGCAGCTGCACTTTCCAGCCTGGTGACAGAGAGACTCCATGCCACCACCCCCAAGTAACCCATAAAATGAACAAAAGGTAAGCAAAGATGTCAGAGGCATTTTCTTTTGGTTGTAACATGAATTCCTACCGAGACCTCTGAGGTAGCTTTCTATTCAAACCAGGTTGTCCATCCTCCTTTTTAAAATCACTTAGAGGTCAGATTTTTCTCCCATTGAGATCAGTCTTCCTTCTGATTTAGCCAGGAGTTTGGTTGCTTCAGAAATTTTGTGACTGTACTGACGCCACTTCCAGCAGCAGGCTGACACCTAGCTTGCCGAGGTGAGACCCGCCATTTAACCCATGCTCAGAAGGAGACCTCCACCCTTGAACCAAAGGAAACCCCAAGCAGCACAACACAGAGTGGGTTTACTGCTCAAGAACCCCCTTTTTCTCATGACCCTTTCCTGGAAAAAGATAGAGCTGCCCTGGAAAGATGCTGCAAGCAACCAATTTCAGCAGAAACACAATCAAAATGCAAAATCAAAGATGCCATGTGCCTTTCTGGGCCAGCTAGCTTGTTTTGTTTTGTTTTGAGATGCAGTCCTCTATGCGGGCTGGTGAAGCTAGTGAGAGCTGGGCTCACTGCAACCTCGACTCCCCTGGTTCGCCCAGATCTCTACCTCAGCCCTCCGTAGCTGGGATTACAGGCCGCAGACAGCAAAGTCCAGCTAATTTTGCCCACTTAGTAGGGATGGGGTTTCACCTTATTGGCAGGATGGCTTCTCCAATCTCTGACTCGTGATCTGCCGTGGGGATCCACAGGGATTACAGGTGACCACCATGCCCACAGCCACTGGTGCCATTTTTAATGGGGACATCAGCTCCTTGTTCCCATACGACAGGCCCTCTCTCTCACCTTCTCATTCTTATTTACCCATCTACAGCAAAAAACTTCAGAGGCTGCCTCCTAGCTCCCAGAGACTTAGATGTGATGTGGCTTGCCAGCACATATATCTTTTTTCATTTTTTTGGGTTTGTTAAGATAGAAAATAATTACAGGCTGGGTACAATGGCTTTTTGTACCTGCAATGCACAACACTTAGGAGACTAAGGCCAGGCAGTGCAGGGAGGTCAGGAGTTTGAGACAGGCCCCTGGTAAACATGGCAAAACCATAACTCTACTAAAAACTTAAAATGTAGGCATGGTGGTGGGTGCCACATAATCCCAGCGTGGGAGGCTAGAGGCAGGGAGAATCTGCTGGAATCGGAGGCAGGAGCTGCAGTGAGCTGAAGATGATACCAGTACACTTTCAGCCTGGAGTGACAGAGAGAGAGGCTACATTATTCAAAAAAAAAAAAAAAAAAAAAAAAAAGAGAGAGAGAGAGAGAAAGAAAAAAGAAAAGTACATCATTGAGCTGTATAGGTACCAGTACTAAGAATCATGACTGATAATGACTATTATTTATCTGATGCGATGGTCTAAGCTGTCTTTGGCATAAAGTGAAGACATGTGAAAAGATAATCTAGACAGTATATTTACATTCATGCATGCATTCATTACAACAAGCTTATGTACTAATTGTGATCATATACCATTTCGTTGATGGTGACTGGATTAACCACCTCTCCTAGAGGATGGGCTCTAGTTTTCTTTCTAGTGATGGTGCAGGTTTTTCCACAGTGCACAAAACACTGAGAGACTTCGCAAACCAGGATACTCATTTAGGATAGTTGGATGGGAGTAGGAAGACTGTTGACCAGAGTGGGGGACAGTCAAACCACCCCAGGCGTCACAGCACTATAGACGATCGAGTTAGACTGCACTGAACAAGCTGTGAAGTGGCATGATGACAGCAAAGGCTACAAATCCAAGCTGATTTGCAGAGTACCTCATGGATGAAGGAGTCTTCTCTAAATCCCTTGAAGCAATTGACCTCATACCCAGAGGGAGCTGCATAGAGTGATAGGTGCCACCTGCACCACCTGGGCCCTTTGTGGGAACATGAGCTCCATTGGAGGCGTTAGTGGCGGACTGTTGGACTGGCTGCTGAATGAGTGGTGGACGGGGCTTTGAGTGGCTCATGCCTGTAATCCAGCACTTTAAGAGGAGAGAGACCAGGTGGGTCATGAGGTCAGAGGGAGTCCAGCCGGCCCATGGGTGAAACCTACCTAAAATACAAAAAGTCGCTGGGCGTGGTGGCACCTGGTCAGCTATTCCGGGAGGCTGAGGCAGGAGGGCAAAGCTTGAATCCAGGAGAATTAGAGGTTACAGTGGAGGCTGGGGATCATGCCACCATGCTCCAGCCTGGTGATAGAATGGAATATCACACTAAAAAAACAAAAAAACAAAAAATAAAAAGAAAAGAAAAAAAAAAAAAAGAATAGAATGAATTTATTTCCCCGCTTACATAGATCTATATGCTCATTTGGAGGTTTCTGTTTAGGAGAAATAAATTTCGATCATAATGCAACTATTACAGAATTCAGGTTTTACCTTGGGATTAATGCCCATTCCTCAATTAAACAACAATAACAAATGAAACCAAGCTTATGCTCAGATTTTCTTTCGTTTTAAGTAGCGTTTCATTTTAAAAATATTGAATAAGCACTTTTGGCCTGTTTGTTTTTTCCACTTAAGAAAAGAGGCCAGGGTACAAAATCCTTTTCTGCGGTTCATCCAAACATATGTTTCTCAGAACATTTGCTTTTACATGAGGAATAAGTAGAAGAAAAGAAATGAGAGAAATAGATGTTCTTTATTTTCACGGGGAATAATGTATAAAAGTACATGTAAGGCCAGGCGCAGGGGCTCATGCCTGTAATCCCAGCACTTTGGGAGGCTGAGGCAGGCAGATCATGAGGTCAGGAGATCGAGACCAACTTGGCCAACATGGTGGAACCCCTTCTCTACTGAAAATACAAAAATTAGCTGGGTATGGTGGCATGCACCTGTAGTCCCAACTACTCGAGAGGCTGCAGCAGGGGAATCGCTGGAACCTGGGAGGAGGAGGTTGCAGTGAGCCAAGATTGTGCCACTGCACTCCAGCATGGTGACAGAGTGAGACTCACTCCAAAAAAGAACATGCATGAGGCCAGGTGCTGTGGCTTACAGCTGTAATCCCAGCATTTTGGGAAGCCAAGGGGGTGGATCACTTGAGGCCAGGAGTTTGAGATGAGCCTGGGCAACATGGGGAAACCCCGTCTCGACAAAAAGAATTTAGTCAGGTGTGGTGGTGCATACTGTAATCCCAGATACTGGGGAGGCTGAGGCATGAGACTGACTTGAACCTGGGAGGCTGAAGTTGCAGTGGGCAGAGATCGCACTACTGCACTCCAGCCTGGGCAACAGAGTGAGAATCTTGTCTCGAAAAAAAAATAAATAAATAAATAAAAGTGCATGCATGAAAGATCTTTGAAACAATGAGAAGTTCTATAGGTGTATGTAAGATTGCAGTCATTAAAGCAGTGTGTTGTTGGTTAAAAAGATTAGAACATAGATGAACAGAACACAGAAGACAACCAGGAAGCAGATTCCAGAACATGTAATGAGAATTTATGATAAAGGCGTTTTACAAACCATTGCTAAAAGGATGAATTATTTAATTAATGATGGTAAGGGAAGGAAATATCTGAGAGAGGTCTCAAGTTACGTTTATCTTCACCATCAGAGAAAAAACCATGTCAGTTGGGCATGGTGGCTCATGCCTGTAAACCCAGCACTTTGGGAGGCCGATGAGGGTGGATCGAGAGATCCGGTCAGGAGATGAGACCATCCTGGCTAACATGGTGAAACCCCATCTCTACTAAAAATAAAAAAAATTAGCTGGGCGTGGTAATGGGCACCTGTAGTCCCAGCTACTTGGGAGGCTGAGGCAGGAGAATGGCATGAACCCGGGAGGCAGAGCTTGCAGTGAGCCGAGATCCCACCAATACACTCCAGCCTGGGCAACAGAGCGAGACTCTGTCTCAAAAAAAGAAAGAAAGAAAGAAAGAAAGAAAGAAAGAAAGAAATGTCAAAATGACTTCAAGATGGATTGAGTAAAATGGAATAACAAACCCATTTAAAAAATTCAAAAGAAAATCTAAATTATCTCAGAGTCAAAGAGGACATTGTTATTTATTTATTTATTTATTTATTTATTTATTTATTTATTGAGATGGAGCCTCCCTCTGTTGCTGAGACTAGAGTGCAGTGGTACCGTCTCGGCTCACTGCAACCTCCGCCTCCCCGGTTCAAGCATTTCTCATGTCTCACCACCCGAGTAGCTGGGACTACATGTGTGTGCCACCACGTCCAGCTAACTTTTGTATTTTTAGTAGAGACGGGTTTCGAAATGTTTGCCAGGCTGGTCTCGAACTCTTGACCTCAAGTGATCTGTCTGCTTCAGCCTCCCAAAGTGTGAGATTACAGGCATGAGCCACCATTTCTGGTGTAAGAGGACATTGTAATTTTTAAAAATCAATGGAAGAAATTAAAAAGGGAAAGATCCATAGATTAAATTATATAAACTGTAAAACATTTTTTTGGTTAAAATGTCATAAGCAAAATTAAAACACATATTACAACAAATACCAATCAAATATATTAAGAGCTTTAAAAATATAGTACAGGCTGGTACGGTGGATCACCTTTGTAATCCCAGTGCTTTGGGAGGTCCAGGTGGGAGCATTGGTTGAGCCCAGGAGTTTGAGAACAGCCTGGACATAGCAACATCCTGTCTCTACAGAAAATAAAAAATTAATCAGATGTGGTGACACATGCCTCTAGTCCTAGCTACTTGTGGGAGAATCACTTGAGCCCAGGAGTTCCAGGATTCAATGAGCTATGATTGCACACTGTACTCCAGCCTGGGCAACAGGGTAAAACCCTGTCTCTAAAAAACTAAAAAAAAATTATATACACATATATATGTAATGAATCTTTGCACCAAGAGAAAAGTAAGCAAAAAGTGGCTAGATGCGGTGGCTCACACCTGTATCCCAGCACTTTGGGAGGCCTAGGCAGGCGGATCATGAGGTCAGGAGATCAAGACCATCCTGGCTAACATGGTGAAACCCCGTCTCTACTAAAAATACAAAAAATGAGCTGGGCGTGGTGGCAGGTGCCTGTAGTCCCAGCTACCTGGGAGGCTGAGGCAGGAGAATGGTGTGAACCTGGGAGGCGGAACTTGCAGTGAGCCAAGATTGCACCACTGCACTCCAGCCTGGGTGACAAAGCGAGACTCCAT
>NW_022163779.1:0-2627 GCF_008728515.1 Papio anubis
AGGGCCTGGCTTGGAAACCTCACTCCCTCTTCTTGTCCGGCCTTATCCAGCTCAGCCTCTTTGGAGGGCCGTGGGGAAGCTGGAAACACCTGCTGTGTGGCCCAGGAAGCACTGGGAGAGCCAGGAATAAGGACGTTCCCAGCTTCCTCATGAGAGGAAGCCTGTGTGGTGGTTAGAAGTGTGGGTGCTGGGGTTCAAATCCCAGCTCTGTTGCTGACCAGCTGTGTAGCTTTGGGCAAGTGACTGAACTTTTCTGTGCCTCAGTTTTCTCATCTGTAAAAGTGGCCGGGGTTGCTGTGAGGATAAATGTTCCTGGTCATGCCCAGAGCCCTCATGGACACACATGGATCCAAATGCCACAGTAGCCTTAGTTGATCAACCTCAAAACAACGCATTTGTTCTTACAGTGTTGGAGGTCAGAAGGCTAAAATCAAAGTGTCGTGGAAGGTGGCCAGCAGGACGGTGGAGGCTCTGAGGGAGTGGGGCACCTTCACTAAGAGCCACGTACTGGCTCCTGCTGGCGGGCAGTCTTGGCCAGCCAGGCTGAGCTCCCCACTGTCAGGGCCAAGCCTGGGTGTCCTCTGGTGACGCTGAGTCCAGAACGAGGCTGCCCACATTCTGGTCCGCAGGGCTCAGCTCTGCTTTCTAGACTTCCAGATAAGAAGAAGAGGAAAAGTCCCTGGTCTCTGGGCACAACCAGGAACAGAGAGCAAGTTCTGACTCAGCAGAGGGATCGATTCGTTCCATGCAAAGAGCTGCACTGTTAAAGGCTGGCACGAGCCGGGGCTCAGCACATGGCATCGCACCCAGTCCTCTCAGAACTCTGCCGGGTGGTGTTACTGTCCTACCATTCAGAGGAGGGAAGTGGGGCACAGGCAGGTCAAGCGACTTGGCCAATATCAGAATTGCTAGTGTACATGAGCCCAGGCCCGTGGGACCATAAATCCAGTGTAAAAATCCATCCTCCTGCACCCTATGGAACAAAAGTAGGTCCAGTTATTTTCCTGGGTTTCCTGGACACACAGATCTAAATTCCACAGCAGCCTTGGCTGGCCAATCTTAAAACAACAAATTTATACTCTTAATGATTCTGAAGGTCAGATGTTAAAATCAGCGAGTCAGCAAGGTTGTTTCCTTCCGGAGGCTCCAATGGAGAATCTGTTTCTTTTCCTTTTCCAGCTTCTAGGGGCTGCCTGCATGCCTTGGCTTATGACCCCTCCTGCCATCTTTAAAACCAGCAGCTTTGGCTGGCCCCAGTGGCTCATGTCTGTAATCCCAGAATTTTGAGAAGCCGAGGCAGGAGGATCCCTTTAATCCAGGAGTTCCAGACCAGCCTGGGCCACAGAGTGAGACCACGTCTCTACAAAAGATAGACAAAAATTAGCCCGGTATGGTGGTGCATGCCTGTAGTCCCAGCTACCTGGGAGACTGAGGTGGGGGGGTCACGTAAGCCAGGAGAAGTGGAGGCTGCAGTGAGCTGAGATCGTGCCAACACACTCCAGCCTGGCTGACGGAATGAGATCCTGTCTCAAAAAAAAAACCAAAACAACGAAAGAAACAAACAAACAAATACACAAACCAAAAAAAAAAATACAAACCAGCTTCTTCTTGTATCTGTGCTCCTGTTGTCACATCTCCTACCTCTGACACTGATCCTCCTGCCTTCCTTTTATACGACCCTTGTGATCACATTGGGACCACCTTTAAAATCAGGACAATCTCCCCATGCCAAAATTATTAATTTAATCACATCTGTGAAGTCCCTTCTACAACATATTCACAGTTGCTGGGGATTTGAATGTGGATGTTTCTGGGGAGTGGCCCACTGATAACCAGTGTTATAAGTTTCTTATAAATCCTTCCAGAGATATTTTATCTATAAATAAATAAATAAATAAATAAATAAATAAATAAATAAATGCAAGTCCATAGCCTTCCCCCATTCACTTTTATACAAATGGCATCATTCCATATCAGTGCTCAGAGTTCTGTCTTCCTCTTTTTCTTTTCTTTTTAAGGCTACACAGAACCTATTATATGGAAATACCCTAATTTATTTCACCTTTTTTCCTGTCAGAGGACTTTTAAGCTCTTTCCAGGGTTTGCTTTATAATCCTTTGTGTTATAATGCTGCAGTGAATAACCTTGTTTGTAGGATGATATTCAATTTAAAAACTCACTTTTCAGGCCAGGCATGGTGGTTCATGCCTGAAATCCCAGCCCTTCGGGAGGCCAAGCCAGAAAGATCACTTGAGCTAGCCTGGGCAATACATAGAGACCCCATCTTTACAAAACGTTTTAAGATTAGTGGGGCATGGTGGCATGTACCTATTTGGTCCCAGCTATTCAGGAGGTTGAAGCGGGAGGATTACTTGAGGCAGGGGGTGGAGGCTGCAGTGAACCATGATCACACCCCTCACTGCACTGCAGCCTGGTCAACAGAATGAGAACCCATCTCTAAAAAAATAAATGAATAAATAATCTCGTTTTTCAGAATTGTGGGGACACTATTAAGATATTTTGAAACCTCACAGAGCTTTTTTGGGGAACTTCTTGCCTTGGAGATTAGCCTGCCCTGTCCCACCCCATGATCTGTACTTGCTCTTTCTGCCTCCTGGCTTCCTTGT
>NW_022163780.1:0-2626 GCF_008728515.1 Papio anubis
AGAGGGAGTCCTGTATTGGAGATGAACATTCTGACCTGTAGCTGATCGCAGGAGCTTTCAGGAAAGCATCAGGGGGAAATAATATCTAATAATATCTAAATGACAAAGAGTATGAAATGGCTGTGATTATACCACAGTTGACAAGGATATTTGATTTTTTTCTGTGGCATACATTTATTTACTTATTTATTTATTTAGAAACAGGGTCTCGCTCTGTCACCCAGGCTTGAGTACAGTGGCATGATCTCGGCTCACTGCAAGCTCTGCCTCCCAGGTTCACGCCATTCTCCTACCTCAGCCTCCTGAGTAGCTGTGACTACAGGTGCCTGCCACCACGCCTGGCTAATTTTTTGTATTTTTAGTAGAGAAGGGGTTTCACTGTGTCAGTCAGGATGGTCTTGATCTCCTGACCTTGTGATCCACCCGCCTCGGCCTCCCAAAGTGCTGGGATTACAGGTGTGAGCCACTCTACCCGGCACAACATTTAAAATAATAATTAGAATTATGACTCATAACTCTATACTGGCACACAGCATGGATAAGGAGGACATTGACAAATTTCCAGGAATTTTGTATAATTTCTGAAAACATAACATTTTACCCATACAAATATAACACAGGGAAGGTTAGATATCTCTTTTTATTTGTATCTTTTGTAAGGTTTTCCTTATAAAAAATACATCCTACTTTACTTGTGAAACATGCCCTACTTTTCTTGCATGTTTTCCATAGAGTTGTTTCTAGTTATTCTATTGCTTCTAGTAGTTTTATTTACACATATTGATTATAATTTTAATACTTAGTAATCATTTATTTTCCAGATAAAACTAACAAGTAAACAGTTATAAACTGTCATATATTAGCATTCCATAGTAGGTTAGAAAATGTATGAGTATACCATCTCCCAACATCTACAGGGATGTGTTTCCTCATCGTACAATTTCTCATTGTGGTAGACAAAAACGTGTTTATTAATGGTCCAAAATATCTTTAGTCTCTCTAGAAGTGAAAAGTATATAAACTTGAATTATTTATGTTCAGTAATTAATGTTTTAGTATTGTATCTTATTTATAAATAGTCTAGATATTTAATGCAAATCTGTTACTTAGCTTAACTTTAAGGTTAAAAATTACCAAAAAGTATTTTGGAAACTACTATTAAGCAGATTTACAGTAAACAAATTGTTTTTGAAATAATGTTTTTCGCTTTTCACAAGATGGCACCGAAAGTGAAGAAGGAAGTTCCTGCCCCTCCTAAAGCCAAAGCCAAAGCCAAAGCTTTAAAGGCCAAGAAGGCAGTGTTGAAAGGTGTCCACAGCAACACACAGAAAAGAAGATCCGCATGTCACTCACCTTGAGGTGGCCCAAGACACTGCGACTCCGGAGACAGCCCAAATATCCTCAGCAGATCACCCCCAGGAGAAACAAGTTTGACCACTATGCTATCATCAAGTTTCCGCTGACCACTGAGTCGGCCTTGAAGAAGATAGAAGAAAACAACATGTTTGTGTTCATTGTGGATGTTAAAGCCAACAAGCACCAGATCAAACAGGCTGTGAAGAAGCTCTGGGACATGGATGTGGCCACAGTCAACATCCTGATTCTACCTGATAAAGAGAAGAAGGCATATGTTCGACTGGTTCCTGATTAAGATGCTTTGGATGTTGCAACAAAATTGGGATCATCTAAACCGAGTCCAGCTGGCTAACTCTAAATATATGTATATCTTTTCACCAAAAAAAAGAAATAATGTTTTTCATAAGAATGACAACTTAATTAGAATCAAATTTATAAGCTTTAAGATTTTATCTTTCTAGTAAGTATAGTATTAGCTTATTTGAGTAGAACTCAAGCAGAATAGGAATTTGTTTGTTTCATATTCAATAGTGGTAACTTGGAAGACATAGTTGTTTTCTTACACCAAAAATGTTATATTAACCTTATTTAACTAAGTTTTATCCAAATCGTGTTAACTTAAAAAACATTTGATCAGTCCCTATATTTCTAGGAGTTTGGTGAATATTTATTTATAAATGCTTATGTTTTTCCAAGCCAAGTTAGAATAGAACACTTTTAAAGAATTTTATAAATGAATTTTGCAACGCTAACCTGAGTTAAGAAAATATCATATATACATAACACACATTAATAGACATACAAACACAAATAGAGATTTCATAGCTTTCATCCTGAAATTTCAGCCATGAATCAGGCATAAATATTCTGATGGTTAATTTTAGACATCTACTTGATTGGATTAAGAGACACACATAGCTGGTAAAACACAATTTCTGGGCATATGTGTGAGGGTATTTCTGGAAGACACTGAGATAACCCTGACCCAATGTAGATGGGCACAGATATGGTTTTTCTGTGTCCCCACTCAGATCTCATCTTGAACTGTAGTTCCTATAATTCCTACATGTCGTGGGAGGGACCCAGTTGGAGGTGATTGAATCATGGTGGTGGTTACTGCCATGCTGTTCTCATGATAGTGAGTTCTCATGATCTGATGTTTTTATAAGGAGCTTTTCTAATTTGGCTCAGCTTCTCCTTGTTGCGGCCATGTGAAGAAGGACGTCTTTGCTTCCCCTTCCACCATGATTGTGAGGCCCCTCCAGCCATG
>NW_022163781.1:0-2622 GCF_008728515.1 Papio anubis
AGCTCATTGCTGAATTTTCAGGATTTTTGGCAACACAGCCATCATTAAAAATTAACTTGTATTAACAGTGAACTAAATTATATTTAAAACAAAGGTAAACATGCTCCAAACTCATTACTTCTAATTGCTTTACTACATTTTATTATTATCTCTGCGCACGAAGTTACGTACACCTATCACATCTGCCTGGTATGGTGGGAATGGTATGGAACGGTGTGCCACCCATCGCTTGCCATTCCACACACAGTGATTCACGCTGGTCACATGCAGTCAGCCCTGGTGGGTGCATTTGCACCACAAGAAGTGGGTTGTGAAACATTTACCAGCACACACGCTGCAGGGGACCTAAGGAGAACGATGGCACTGAAGAGGAATGCGCCTGCCTCTAACCCTCCTTGACAGAGGCGCTCCCCTTTTGTTTCTGAAGAATTTATAGAAGCTTTTCCAACTGGGAGCCTCAGCTAGGTCTTCTCATCAGTGTTGCATGCCAGACAAGCTGGCTGATCAAGGAAGTGCCTACCCTTTGGACACTGTCAGTTTGCTTGGAGACTGAGAGCTTACAGTCCAAGCTTGCTTCAACTCTGGATGAGGCCAACAGAGAGAGCCCAAAGACAACTGAAGGAGTGGCAGAAAACAAAGATGGGAATGGGGTAATTGGCTTCCAGTTTCTTCATTCGCAGGTCATGAAAAAACCTGGGGCTAGACTCCATGAGACTTTTTTGTTTTCTGTTTTGTTTTGTTTTTTTTTTTTTGAGACGAATTCTCGGAGTCTCACTCTGTCGCCCAGGCTGGAGTGCAGTGACGCAATCTCGGCTCACTGCAAGCTCCACTTCCCAGGTTCACGCCGTTCTCCTGCCTCAGCCCCCGAGTAGCTGGGACTACAGGTGCCCACCACCACGCCTGGCTAATGTTTTGCATTTTCAGTAGAGACGGGGTTTCACTGTGTTAGCCAGGATGGTGTTGATCTTCTGACCTCGTGATCCGTCCGCCTCAGCCTCCCAAAGTGCTGGGATTACAGGCGTGAGCCACCGTGCCCAGCCTGTTTTCTGTTTTTTTGAGACAGGGTCTTGCTCTGTTGCACAGACTGGAGTGCAGTGGCACAATCTTGACTCACTGCAACCTCCCAGGCTTAAGCGATCCTCCTACCTCAGCCTCCTAAGTAGCTGGGACATAGGCATGTGTCACCACGCCTGGCTAATTTTTGTATTTTTTTGTAGAGCTGGGTTTTCACTATGTTGTTCATGCCTGTCTTGAACTCCTGGGCTCAAGTAATCCTCCTGCCTCAGCCTCCCAAAGTGCTGGGATTACAGGTGTGAGCCACCGCACCTGGCCAGGAGGGGACTTCTTAAGCATCAAATCATTTCCCTCCAGCTTTTGGCTGAGTTTGAAACTGGAAAAGTTGCAGAGGAAAAACATCAAATTACCTAGAGGGGAAAATAAATTGGGGTATGTTCTAACAATATGATCCTAATTACTTGTATCTACAAAAATGTTTAAATGGCCCTGATACAACATCTTTGGGAAGGGACAGCAGCACTTGGAGGGGCTAAAAAGGGATTTGCCCTACCTCCTCCAATCTCCATCTGCCCCCTTCAAAGCCACTTGAATATATATAAAACCTAATTTGAACCAATATGGTTGCTATACAAATACAGCTTTTACAAAAGACCCCTAAAAAGTATTTCCTTCCCTCCTTTGTAAGATATCCACAAATGAACAATCTAATGATAGCTAATAATAGTTAGCTTTTATTGAATATTCCATGTGCTATATATTATTCAAAGTGTTTTACAGATATTAGTTTATTTAGTATTTATAGTACTCTATGCCTAAGTACCACAATCCCCGTTTTACAAATTTGGAAACTGAGGCATAAAGATGCCTCAGTTCATCTTGCTCGGACTTGTAAAGCTAACAAGTGGCAGAATCAGGATTCATACCCAGGCAGTCTGACTCTTGTGCCACGTTCTTTTTTTTTTTTGAGACAGAGTCTCGCTCCATCACCCAGGCTGGAGTGCAGTGGCACGATCTCGGCTCACTGCAACCTCTGCCGCCCAGGTTCAAGCTATTCTCCTGCCTTAGCCTCTCAAGTAGCTGTGATTACAGATGCACGCCACCACAGTCAGCTAATGTTTGCATTTTTAGTAGAGATGGGGTTTCACTTTGTTGGTCAAGCTGGTCTCAAACTCCTGACCTCAGGTGATCCACCCACCTTGGCCTCCCAAAGTGCTGGGATTACAGGCGTGAGCCACCATGCCTGGTCCGCCATGTTCTCAATCACTATAAAAAGAAGGCATCAATTACAAACATTGGTCCCAGCTGCCCCCTTGAAACTATTGCATGTTCCTAAACCCCTCCCCCAGAGAAATTCTGGAGCTTCCACAGAAGCAGCAAAGGTTCAGCCAGGTTAAGTTTAAAATAAAACAGATGCAATATTTATCAGAAGGGGCATTCCATTAGAATGAGTAAGTTAGAAGCAGGTTCTCCAGGCAAAGCTGACTGGAAAGACATCGTATTTTGATACATGTTTGGAGGGTCAGTTCTGACAAATGTGAAGGGACAGGATGCAGCGGCTAAGAACTTAGAACTTCTGTCTTGTTTACAAAATGAGAGATTAATTTA
>NW_022163782.1:0-2618 GCF_008728515.1 Papio anubis
GGGGAAGCTGGAACCACCTGCTGTGTGGCCCAGGAAGCACTGGGAGAGCCAGGAATAAGGACGTTCCCAGCTTCCTCATGAGAGGAAGCCTGTGTGGTGGTTAGAAGTGTGGGTGCTGGGGTTCAAATCCCAGCTCTGTTGCTGACCAGCTGTGTAACTTTAGGCAAGTGACTGAACTTTCCTGTGCCTCAGTTTCCTCATCTGTAAAAGTGGCCAGGGTTGCCGTGAGGATAAATGTTCCTGGTCGCGCCCAGAGCCCTCACGGACACACACGGATCCAGATGCCACAGCTGCCTTAGCTGGCCAACCTCAAAACAACACATTTGTTCTTACAGTGTTGGAGGTCAGAAGGCTAAAATCAAAGAGTCATGAAAGGTGGCCAGCAGGACGGTGGAGCCTTTGAGACCACGGGACACCTTCGCTAACGGCCACGTACTGGCTCCTGCTGGTGGGCAGTCTCGGCCAGCCAGGCTGAGCTCCCTACTGGCGGGGCCAAGCCTAGGTGTCCTCTGGTGATGCAGAGTACAGAACAAAGCCGCCCACATTCTGGTCCACAAGACTCAGCTCTGCTTTCTAGACTTCCAAATAAGAAGAAGAGGGAAAGTCCCCGGTCTCTGGGCACAACCAGGAACAGAGAGCAAGTTCTGACTCAGCAGAGGGATCGATTCGTTCCATGCAAAGAGCTGCACTGTCAAGGCTGACACGAGCCAGGGGCTTAGCTCACCGCATCACACCCAGTCCTCTCAGAACTCTGCCGGGTGGTGTTACTGTCCTGCCGTTCAGAGGAGGGAACTGGGGCACAGGCAGGTCAAGCGACTTGGCCAATGTCAGAATTGCCAGTGTACAGAGCTGGGAGGCAAGCCCAGGCCCGTGGGACCATAAATCCAGTGTAAAAATCCATCCTCCTGCACCCTATGGAACAAAAGTAGGTCCAGTTATTTTCCTGGGTTTCCTGGACACACAGATCTAAATTCCACAGCAGCCTTGGCTGGCCAATCTTAAAACAACAAATTTATACTCTTAATGATTCTGGAGGTCAGATGTTAAAATCAGCGTGTCAGCAAGGTTGTTTCCTTCTAGAGGCTCCAGGGGAGAATCTGTTTCTTTTCCTTTTCCAGCTTCTAGAGGCTGCCTGCATGCCTTGACTTATGGCCCCTTCTGCCATCTTTAAAACCAGCAGCTTTGTCCAGGCGCAGTGGCTCATGCCTGTAATCCCAGCACTTTGGGAAGCCGAGGCAGGAGGATCTCTAGCCCAGGACCTGGAGACCAGCCTGGGCAGCAAAGTGAGACCATGTCTCTACAAAGAATTGACAAAAATTAGCCAGGTGTGGTGGTGCACGCCTGTAGTCCCAGCTACCTGGGAGGCTGAGGTGGGAGGATCACGTGAGCCTGGGGAAGTGGAGGCTGCAGTGAGCTGAGACCATGCCGCTGCACTCCAGCCTGCATAACAGAATGAGATCCTGTCTCAAAAAAAAAAAAAAACACACAAAACAAACAAACAAAAAAAACCCCAAAACCAGCTTCTTGCTTCTGTTGTCACATCTCCTACCTCTGACTTTGATCCACCTGCTCCTTTTTAGAGGACCTTTGTGATTATATTGGGACCACCTGTAAAATCAGGACAGTCTCCCCATGTCAAAATTATTAATTTAATCACATCTGCAAAGGTCCTTCTACAACATATTCACAGTTTCCGGGGATTCGAATGGGGATGTTTCTGGGGGGTGGCCCACTGATAACCAGTGTTACAAGTTTCTTGTAAATCTTTCCAGAGATATTTTATCTATAAATAAATAAATCCAAGTCCATAGCCTTTTTATACAAATGGCATCATTCCATATCGGTGCTCAGAGTTTTCCTCTTTTTCTTTTTCTTTTCTGTCCTCTTTTTCTTTTCTTTTGAAGGCTACACAGAACCTGTTATATTATATGGAAATATCCTAATTTATTTCACCTTTTTCCTGTTGGAAGGCTTTTAGGCTCTTTCCAATGCTTTGCTTTATAATCCTTTGTGTTATAATGCTGCAATGAATAACCTTGTTTGTAGGATAATATTCAATTTAAAATCTCATTTTTCAGGCCAGGCATGGTGGTTCATGCCTGAAAATCCTGGCCCTTTGGGAGGCCAAGACAGAAGGTTCACTTGAGACCAGGTGTTCAAGACCAGCCCTGGCAACGTATCGAGATCCGCTCTTTTCACAAAAATTTGAAAATTAGTGGGGCATGGCATGGTGGCATGTACTTATTTGGTCTCACGTATTTGGGTGGCTGAGGTGGGAGGATCACTTGAGCACAGGAGGCAGAGGCTGCAGTGAACCATGATCACACCCCTCACCGCACTCCAGCCTGGGCAACAGAGTGAGAACCATCTCAAAATAAAATAAAATAAAATAAAAGTCTTGTTTTTCAGAATTTGGGGGTGCCATTTAAGACATTTTGAAACCTCACAGAACTTTTTTGGGGAACTTGTTGCCTTGGAGATTAACCTGCCCTGTCCCGCCCCCATGATCTGTACTTGCTCTTTCTCACTCCTGGCTTCCTTAATTCAGCCTTGTGTGTAGTTGCGAGCCCGTGTCCATCACGCTCTGCCTTCAATTCTAGACGCTGTGGTGTGAATAC
>NW_022163783.1:0-2618 GCF_008728515.1 Papio anubis
TTTTTTTGAGACGGAGTCTCGCTCTGTCGCCCAGGCTGGAGTGCAGTGGCCAGATCTCCGCTCACTGCAAGCTCCGCCTCCCGGGTTCGCGCAATTCTCCTGCCTCAGCCTCCCGAGCAGCTGGGACTACAGGTGCCCGCCACCTCGCCCGGCTTATTTTTTTGTATTTTTAGTAGAGACGGGGTTTCACCGTGTTAGCCAGGATGGTCTCGATCTCCTGACCTCGTGATCCACCCGTCTCGGCCTCCCAAAGTGCTGGGATTACAGGCTTGAGCCACCGCGCCCGGCCTATTATTATTTTTGAGAGAGGGTCTCACATTATTATTATTATTTTGGAGACAGGGTCTCACTCTATCACCCAGGCTGAAGTGCAGTGGCACAGTCACGGCTCACTGCAGCCTTGATCTCCCTGGGCTCAGGTGATCCTCCCACCTCAGCCACCTGAGTAGCTGGGACTAAAGGTCTGTGCCACCACACGCAGCTAATTTTTGTATTTTTTGTAGAGACTGGGTTTTGCCACGTTGCCCAGACTGGTCTCGAACTCTGGGCCCCAAGTGATCCTCCCATCTTGACCTCCCAAAGTGCTGGGATTACAGGCGTGACCCACTGTGCCGGGCCTGAAAATTTGGCATTATAGTTTTAATTTTAAAAAGTAAATCATTTAAATCAGCCATCATATTTCATGTATTATCTTTATAATAATAAGAAAAGTAACAAAACTCTATATTATGGAACCAGAAGGAAAAAAGGCTGGGGGAGAAGACTCTGCTTAAATTAGAATTGCTGACCATTAAGCGTTAGGAAGGAGTATACCCAAGTATTTTATTTATTTATTTATTTGTTTATATATCTAAATATTTATTTTTAAGTTTGCTCTAGACACACAGTTTCTGTGTTAATTTTTTTTTTTTTTTTTTTGAGACAGGGTCTCTTTCTGTTGTCCAGGCTGAAGTGCAGTGGCATGATCACAGCTCACTGCAGCCTCGTCCTCCCAGGCTTACATGATCCTCCCACCTCAGCATCCCAAGTAGCTGGGACCACAGGCACATGCCACCATGCCCAGCTATTTTTTAAAATTTTTAATTTTTTTTTCTTAAATAATGATGAGGCTGGGCATGGTGGCCTTTTCCTGTAATCCCAGTACTTTGGAAGGCCAAGCTGGGTGGATCACTTGAGGCCAAGAGTTTGAAACCAGCCTGGCCAACATGGCAAAACCTCGTCTCTATTAAAAATACAAAAAATTGGCCAGGTGTGGTCACGCGTGCCTGTAGTCCCAGCTACTTGGGAGGCTGAGGCATGAGAATCGCTTGAACCTGGGGGCGGTGGGTGGCAGTGGAGGTTGCAGAGATTGCACCACTGCACTCCAGCCTGTATGAGACAGAATGAGACTGTCTCAAAAGAAAATTTAAAAAAAAAAAAAAAAGAGGGAGCAAGTTATGATTGTGTTCGTGTGTGAGAAGCAGCACTTATATCTGGTGTAAATTGCTCCAGATTTCTTATGCTTATAAAGGAGTCTCAATAAGAGATGGGAAATTGGGTTCTCTGGATTCTTAGTTTTCCCTGTTTAACCCTCACTGTCATTTGTTGCCCTCTGTGGACTTGCCTTATTTTTCTGCAGTGTTGCAGCAAGTGAAATATTCCCCATGCAGCTGCTCATGAAACCTGAACCAGGAGGTAGCAGATATCTGTGTTAGAGGAGTCTCTTTCCCTTATAGATGATGTAAGTTAAATTACTACCCAGTCTAGAGTGCACCAGCTTCAGACATAATGCACAAACCATGTCATTGGGAGTCAAACTCTTACTCTATGTGCTGTCCTCTGGGCTGGCTACATTCTCAGGCAGAGCCCGCCCATGGGAGTGGGTCGGCCACCAGAAACACCATCTTAGTAGCACCCCAGGGGGGCACATCCCCAGCACCTACCACTTTCCCAGTAGCTCCAAGGAAAGTCCCAGGCCTGGCCTTCCTTGGTCTGGCTTGGGTCACGTGCCTATTCCTGACATCAATCACTGTGACCAGGTGAGATTGGCAAGGCCAGGGCCCCAGGCCCATGCTGGAGCACAGGGTTGAGGTTACCTTGTTGCCCAGGTTAACCTCAAAATCCTAGGCTCAAGTGATCTCCCCACCTTGGCCTCCCAAAGCGTTGGGATTACAGGTGTGAGCCACCACGTCCGGCCTATTTAATTCTTTTAAACTTTTAGGCCGGGCGCGGTGGCTCAAGCCTGTAATCCCAGCACGTTGAGAGGCCGAGACGGGCGGATCACGAGGTCAGGAGATCGAGACCATCCTGGCTGACACGGTGAAACCCTGTCTCTACTAAAAAATACAAAAAACTAGCCGGGCGAGGTGGCGGGCGCCTGTAGTCCCAGCTACTCGGGAGGCTGAGGCAGGAGAATGGCGTGAACCCGGGAGGCGGAGCTTGCAGTGAGCTGAGATCCGGCCACTGCACTCCAGCCTGGGTGGCAGAGTGAGACTCCGTCTCAAAAAAATAAAAAAAAAATAAGAAAATGTGGCATATATACACCATGGAATACTATGCAGTCATAAAAAAGGATGAGTTCATATCCTTTGCAGGGATATGGATGAAGCTGGAAACCATCATTCTTAGCAAACTATCAC
>NW_022163784.1:0-2617 GCF_008728515.1 Papio anubis
GAAACTGCTTTGTGATGTGTGAATTCATCTCACACAGTTACACTATTCTTTTTATTGAGCAGTTTGTTAACACGTTTTTCTTGGAATCTGCAATGGGATATTCGGGATCGCTTTGAGGTCTATGGTGAAAAAGGAAATATTCTCAGATTAAAACTAGAAAGAAACTTTCTGAGAAACACCTTTGTGATGTGTGAATTGACCTCAATGGGTTACATGATTCTTTTCATGGAGCAGTTGGGTGACATTCCTTTTTGGGAATCTGAGAAGGGATATTTTGGATCGCATTGAAGCTTACGGTGACAAAGGAAATATCCTTGGATAAAAACGAGAAAGAAGTTTTCTGAGAAACTGCTTTGTGATGTGTGAATTAATCTCACAAAGTTACATTGTTCTTTTCATTGTGCAGTTTGCTAACACTGTTTTCTTGGGATGCAGTGGAATGTTTGGGAGCGCTTTGAAGCATATAATGATGATGGTAATATCCTCAGTTAAAAACAAGAAAGAAGATTTCTGAGAAACTTCTTTGTCCTGTGTGAATTCATCTCACAGAGTTACAACTTGCTTTTCATTGAGCAGTTTGATAACACTATTTTTGTGGAATCTGTGAAGGGATATTCGTGAGCGCATTGAGGCCTATTCAGGTGAAAAGGGAACTATCCTCAGATAAAAACTAGACGGAAGATGTCTGAGAAACTGCTTTGTGATGTGTGAAATAATGTCACAGAGTTACACTGTTCTTTTCATTGAGCAGTTTCCCAACACTGTTTTCTTGGGATCTGCAATGGGATATTTGGGAGCGCAATGAAGCTCACAGTGACAAAGTAAATATCCTCATATAAAACCTGGAAATAAGTTTTCTGAGAAACTGGTTTGTGATGTATGAATTCATCTCACAGAGTTACATTTTCTTTTCATGGAGTAGTTTGCTAACAACGTTCTCGTGAAATCTGCAACAGGATCCATCAGAGTACCTTGAAGTCAAGGATGACAATGGAAATATCCTCAGATAAAAATCAAAAAGAGGTTTATCAGAAATTGCTTTGTGATGTGTGAATTCATCTCACAGTCACACCATTCTTTTCATTGAGCAGTTTGTTAACACGTTATTCTTGGAATCCACAATGGGATATTCGGGATCACTTTGAGGCCTATGGTGAAAAAGGAAATATTCTCAGATAAAAACTAAAAAGGGACTTTCTGAGAAACAGCTTTGTAATGTGTGAATTCATCTCAGTGAGTTACATGATTCTTTTCATGGAGCAGTTTGGTAACACTCTTTTTTCGGGAATCTGAGAAGGGATATTTTGGATCGCATTGAAGACTATGGTGACAAAGGAAATATCCTCCCATAAACACGAGAAAGAAGCTTTCTGAGAAACTCCTTTGTTATGTGTGAATTCATCTCACAAAATTACGTTGTTCTTTTCATTGAGCAGTTTGCTAACACTGTGTTCTTGGGATCTGCAATGGAATATTTGGGAGTGCTTTGAAGCGTATGGTGACAAAGGTAATATCCTCAGTTAAAAATAAGAGAGAAGCTTCTGAGAAACTACTTCATCATGTGTGAATACATCTCACAGAGTTACACATTTCTTTTCACGTTGATGTTTCCTAACACCGTTTTCATGGAATCTGCAATAGGATATTTGGGTGCGCATTGAAGCCTATGGTGGCAAGGGAAATATGATCAGGTAAAAACCAAAAAGAAGCTTTCTGGGAAACTGCTTTGTGGTGTGTGAATTAACCTCCCACAGCTACCCCTTTCTTTTCATTGAGTCGTTTGCTAACACTATTTTTGTGGAATCTGCAAATTTATATTAGCGAGCGCGTTGAGGCCTATTCAGGTGAAAAAGGAACTATCCTCAGATAAAAACTAGAAAGAAGCTGTCTGAGAAACTGCTTTGTGATGTATGAATTCGTGTCACAGAGTTACACTGTTGTTCCCATTCAACAGTTTACTAACACCATTTTCTTGGGATCTGCCATAGGATATATGGGAGCGCAAAGAAGCTCATGGTGACAAAGGAAATATCCTCATACAAAAACTAGAAAGAAGCTTTCTGAGAAACTGGTTTGTGATGTATGAATTCATCTCACAGAGTTACACTTTTTTTTTTCAAGGAGTCGTTGGCTAACAACGTTCTCATGGAATCTGCAACAGGATGTATGGGAGCACCTTGAAGCCTATGATGACAAGGGAAATATCCTCAGATAGAAACCAAAAAGAGGCTTTCTGAGAAATTGCCTTGTGATGTGTCAATTCATCTCACGGAGTTACACTGTTCTTTTCACTGAGCAGTTTGCTAACATTGTTTTCTTGCAATCTGCAATGGGATGTTTGAGAGCACATTGAAACATATGGTGACAAAGGAAATATCCTCAGAGAAAAACTAGAAAGAAATCTTCTGAGAAACTTCTTTGTAATGTGTGAATTCATCTCCCTGAGGTACACCTGTCTTTTCACAGAGCAGTTTGCTAAGACTGTTTTCGTGGAATTTGCAAGAGGAAATTTGGGAGCGTGTTACACCTATTGTGAGAAAGGAAATATCCTCCGATGAAAAGAGGCTTTCTGAGAAACTGCTTTGTGATGTGTGAATGCATCTCAAAGAGTTACACC
>NW_022163785.1:0-2617 GCF_008728515.1 Papio anubis
ACATACATACACATACCTGCTTATATACATAAATATGTACAGATACATACATATACACACTTATAAACACACACATACCCACAGACGCCCATACCTGTTTATACATCCACATGTGCACAGATAGACACACGCACATTACACACTTCCAATTCATCAATTCAGTTTGGGGCCTGGGTAATTCCAATTCAATTTCTTTTAAGAAATGTAAGAATCTGAAAGAGAAAGACCTGAGAATTTTTGTCCCACAAGAGACAGACCCACTTCCCAGGCACTGTGGGACTTTCTGAGACCCATGTGGCCCTGCTCCTGGAAGCTCATGGAGAAGCGGGAAAACCTGACTTTAGATCAAGATTCTGGAGCCCAAAGGCAGCCCCAGGAACTGGCCTTCCCTGGGTACCGGGCCTCCGGGAGTCCAGCAGGTCCCCTTCCTCCTATCTCACCGACGACATCTCAGCCTGTCTTCCACAGCCAGGGGCCCCTCCCAGGCTTTGCTGCACAGCAGGAGTCTCCACGGGGCTCCAGAAGGAACAGGAACAGAGTTTAACTCAAGCCCCTCGGGTGAGACACCCTCAGGTCCAGTTTTTTGGTTCTAACATTGGTGATATCACTTTTCAGTCTTAAAATGTCTGTTTCTTTTCTGATTTGCAAAAAGGTTTATAACTTTTGATACGTCTGCTACGTTCTATTAGAACCTAGCAGTCCTGCGTGGTACTTTCATCCACTGTGTCTCTGCTGATTCCGTTTCCTGGTGTTTTATCTTCCGGTTGAGTTAAAGACTATATGTAATTGTTGGGCACAGAGGACCAGGAAAGAAAAAGATTCCCGGTGAAGCTGGACCCATGTACATCACTGTTGACAAGAGTAACTACTGTCCTTTCCTGTTTACCTCCCTGCACTCCTTCTCTCTGTCCTCCCTCCCCACCCACCCTCGGGACAGCCTCAGGAGCCTGGGCCAGAATCCCCAACCCCGCAGTAGAAATGCTGAGGAGGAGGAGGAGGAGGAGGAGACTGTGTTCGGTCCCCTCGTTCCTCAAATATGGATGCCTCCAAGGAACATAATTTCAGCTCCGAGAGGTCCTGACGTGCGGCCCGGAGGACCCCAGTACCTGCCGGTAGTAGCGTCTCCTTGCCATGCTCCAGGTGTCTGAACAACCACCTAATGCAGTGACCCATCAGGGCTTCCCTTGTGGCCTCCGCGGTCCAGAACCTCTCCCAAGTGTGCTGGATCCTCCAAGCCGCTCTTTGAGCCGTTGTCCAGGTCCGCAGGCCCTCGTTCAGGGACATGAAATCTCCCTGTCGTAGGTGGACTGAAAGTGTCCCCCGAGGAAGCTCCTGTCCGGAGTCACCACCCAGCCAGGCAGTAGCATCTGCAGGTGCGGTGCCCCGGACCTGCCCCAAGGAGAGCCGGAGGCGGGGCCGGGGAGGGGAGAGAGGTCTCCCCGCCCACCCCAGCTCCTTCCTCCCTCTGTGATTGGTCACAGCACAAATCAGTCATGATCCGGATGGAAAGAGAAACCTGGAGCAAAATGTCTCCAGCGCTTCCCCACCTTGGAGGGATCAGCTGAGGCCCCGACCCCCATCCCTGGGAGATCCGGGCTCGTACCTCTGGGGTCGGGGATGCGGGGGCCAATACCTGTGCCCGGAGTCTGAGGTCACTCACCGGCTGACCCTGGTGGTGGTGCCGGCCCAGGAACCTCAGGCCCCTCAGTAACACATTCCCTGCGGTCTTCGAGAACTTTTCTCAGGGCGCCCAAAGCCCTGTCCCATCTTCTCCACCCGCGGCGCCCGCGGCTTCACGCTCTGATTCTCGTCGCGACAGTAGAAGCTCAGGAACTGCGTGTCGCCCACGAAGGCACCGCTTGGGAGCTCAGGGCCCACATGGTGAAGGCGCAGCCCGACAGCCTTCAGGTACCCGGGGTGCGGGCCTGGGCTCCAGGAACCGACACGTTGCGGGCGGGAGAGGCGCAGGGAGCCTGGGACGCCGCCCCGCTCCCGTCGGGTCCCCACCCGCCCCCTGTCTCTGGGACGCCCTCGCTCCGCCTCCCCGCGGGGCCCCAGCCTCCCGAGCTCCCTCCCAATTCCCCGCCCGGCACCGGAGCCGCTCACTTGGGAGCTTCTTACTGTGTCGGGGAAGGTGGGAAGGGGACAGAGGGACGGGAACCAGGGGAGGGTGGCGTGGGGCGGCGGCTCTGGGACAAACGACCTGAGGAGTCTGCAGACCCCAGCCCGGGGCGGAGGCGTCGCGAGATGAGCTGCTGAGCCCTCCAAGTCGCCCTTTCCCTCTTGCCTCCCCAGCCCAGTTCATCCTGATCCTCTCCTCACCAGCCCAGGTCTCCCCAAGTCAGGGTCCGCAGAGGAGCAGGAAGGGAGTTCCGGGACACAGGACCCGGCTTCTCTGGGTATCTTGGATCCAGGGAGGATCCTGGAGATCTCCCACTTTATGAAGCTCATCCTCCACTCACTCTGATGGCTTTTCTAGAACCCGGGACCCAATGGAAACCAGATAGGACGCCGTCCTCAGTCCTGGGGGAAAATCAAGAGCAAAGGGTGAGAGGTGGCCATGGGGTCAGGGAAACTCCTGCAGAATTCTCAGGAGAGGGAAATCTTCAGAGCTGCG
>NW_022163786.1:0-2617 GCF_008728515.1 Papio anubis
AATCGTGCCTTTATAAATATTGACACAAATAGTTGACAGGTAAGTTTATTATGTTTATTTATGAGCATTTGTTGACTAAAACTTTTGTTTGTTTGTTTTTTGTTTTTTGTTTTTTTGAGACGGAGTCTCGCTCGGTCGCCCAGGGTGGAGTGCAGTGGCCGGATCTCAGCTCACTGCTAGCTCCGCCTCCCGGGTTCACGCCATTCTCCTGCCTCAGCCCCCCAAGTAGCTGGGACTACAGGCGCCCACCACCTCGCCCGGCTAGTTTTCTGTATTTTTTTGGTAGAGACGGGGTTTCACTGTGTTAGCCAGGATGGTCTCGATCTCCTGACCTCGTGATCCGCCCGTCTCGACCTCCCAAAGTGCTGGGATTACAGGCTTGAGCCACCGCGCCCGGCCGACTAAAACTTTTTAAAAATTATCTAAGAATTTCTGCAATGTGCAGTTTTAAATACATTACTTGTTTTATAATTGAAAGAGTACATAAAAGTATTTCTAACATCCACACATATATGGTACTAGGGCAAAGGTAATTTTTCCCTCCCCCTCTGAAAGTTCAAGCCTGCTGAAATGAACAATAGACAGATTATCAAGTGAAAAGACACACAAATGTGTTAATGTGCATAAGAACAGAAGCCATACATAGTATGAGATTCAAAGAAGGGCCAGGTGGTTGAGGCTTAAATACTCTCTTCATAGGAAAGATGGAAACTGGGGATGGAGGAAATTTTGAGGAATAGTAAATGAATTTTCAGAGAAATTGAATGAGCACAAAGAACAGACAACGGCTTGGGACAAAGTTCTGAGCTCTGGAGGAGGTGGTGAGAGGGTGAGGGGTAGAACTTCACTATGAACAAAGGTCGTCTTATTATGCTAATAGAGTCTCCCAGGTAATCTCTCAGAAGAATTGATGATAAGTCTGTCTGGGTATGGTGACAACTTTTAGTCTTTTCTCTTCTCCAGTGGTTAGTTTTTCCTGGTTATTTGATGAGATTCCCAGGGAGGGGATCTTAAGACAATTGCATTTCTTTTTTCTTTATATTTATTTATTTATTTATTTATTAACAGAGTCTTGTTCTGTCACCCAGGCTAGAGTGCAGTGGCATGATCACAGCTCTCTGCAGTCTCAGCCTCAACCTCCCAGGTTCAAGCAATCCTCCCACCTCAGCCTTCCAAGTAGATGGAACTACAGACATGAGCCACCACACCCAGCTAATTTTTATATTTTTGGTAGAGATGAGGATTTGCCATGTTGCCCAGGCTGGTCTCAAACCCCTGAGCTCAAGTGATCCACCTGCCTCAGTCTCCAAAGTGTTGGGATTACAGTTGTAATCCACCATGGCCCACCTATTGCATTTATTTTGGGAAAAGTTTTCCTCAGTCAGATAAGGGAACTCCCAGAGTTAACCCCTCCCTACATTTAGTAAAGTGGGAGGAGAGAAACAAGAGAAGGTGAGAAAATCCTTGGTTCTGAGGCAGCTTCTAAGGCCTCCCAGTTTCCTTTAATTCAAAAGTGCTCAGCAAGCCAAAGTATCACACTTTGGGATATCGTTCTCTGTGCCCCAACAATGGTGCCAAAAAATAAAACCAGAACAGGACAAAAGTGAAAGTGGTGAAGATGAGTTTTATTTAGCACTATTGCAATAGGGGAAGAGAGACCCTGGTATAACACTGGGGTCTATTCTGAATACACCAGTGATACATAGGGATTTATAGCCAGTGAGAAAGGGGGCCAGTGGATGGAAAATTGCTAAGAAGAGACACAAAGTTCAGGAGAAATTTCGGCTGAACCAACCTAACAGGATTTCTGCTGAAGGCAGGACAGTGTGATCAGATAACAAGGGTGGGGAGTGAAGAATTGTGATCAGATATCAAGGGTGATCAGGTATAGAGGGTGGGAGATTTTTGCTAAATTGCCTTGGCAGCTTTATTTGCTAAAACTGAATTTTACAAGGAAGGGCACACATGGTCCTAGGAGAAGTTTCAGAAGCCTAAGTTTGGCCATGCTAACAGTCTTTCTCAGTGGACAACAATTTTGATGACGGCATGCAGAACATGCTTTCCCAAAATATGGCACCTTAGCATTTGAGAAAACAGCAGAAGCAGGAAGGTCACTCTTACCTTCTTCTTGCCCCTTCTCCCCTGAAGCCAGCCATAAAAGTTAGCTGACCTTTCTCTGAATGAGGTCATAGGAGCCTCAATGTCCTTATCTCTGAACACACAGGGACACAGAGGAGAATCTGAACAAGCAGGTCTTGATAAATTGTCCATAATTTATTATCATTAGATCATACCCACTTTATCCAATCACACTTCTGCATAACTGTCCGCTCTTCACCAAACCTAAGCATAAAAGTACACAGGTGGCCGGGCGCGGTGGCTCACGCCTGTAATCCCAGCACTTTGGGAGGCCGAGGCGGGCGGATCACAAGGTCAGGAGATCGAGACCACGGTGAAACCCCGTCTCTACTAAAAATACAAAAAATTAGCCGGGCGCGGTTGTGGGCGCCGGTAGTCCCAGCTACTCGGGAGGCTGAGGCAGGAGAATGGCGTGAACCCGGGAGGCGGAGCTTGCAGTGAGCCGAGATCGCGCCACTGCACTCCAGCCTGGGCGACC
>NW_022163787.1:0-2617 GCF_008728515.1 Papio anubis
GAAACTGCTTTGTGATGTGTGAATTCATCTCACACAGTTACACTATTCTTTTTATTGAGCAGTTTGTTAACACGTTTTTCTTGGAATCTGCAATGGGATATTCGGGATCGCTTTGAGGTCTATGGTGAAAAAGGAAATATTCTCAGATTAAAACTAGAAAGAAACTTTCTGAGAAACACCTTTGTGATGTGTGAATTGACCTCAATGGGTTACATGATTCTTTTCATGGAGCAGTTGGGTGACATTCCTTTTTGGGAATCTGAGAAGGGATATTTTGGATCGCATTGAAGCTTACGGTGACAAAGGAAATATCCTTGGATAAAAACGAGAAAGAAGTTTTCTGAGAAACTGCTTTGTGATGTGTGAATTAATCTCACAAAGTTACATTGTTCTTTTCATTGTGCAGTTTGCTAACACTGTTTTCTTGGGATGCAGTGGAATGTTTGGGAGCGCTTTGAAGCATATAATGATGATGGTAATATCCTCAGTTAAAAACAAGAAAGAAGATTTCTGAGAAACTTCTTTGTCCTGTGTGAATTCATCTCACAGAGTTACAACTTGCTTTTCATTGAGCAGTTTGATAACACTATTTTTGTGGAATCTGTGAAGGGATATTCGTGAGCGCATTGAGGCCTATTCAGGTGAAAAGGGAACTATCCTCAGATAAAAACTAGACGGAAGATGTCTGAGAAACTGCTTTGTGATGTGTGAAATAATGTCACAGAGTTACACTGTTCTTTTCATTGAGCAGTTTCCCAACACTGTTTTCTTGGGATCTGCAATGGGATATTTGGGAGCGCAATGAAGCTCACAGTGACAAAGTAAATATCCTCATATAAAACCTGGAAATAAGTTTTCTGAGAAACTGGTTTGTGATGTATGAATTCATCTCACAGAGTTACATTTTCTTTTCATGGAGTAGTTTGCTAACAACGTTCTCGTGAAATCTGCAACAGGATCCATCAGAGTACCTTGAAGTCAAGGATGACAATGGAAATATCCTCAGATAAAAATCAAAAAGAGGTTTATCAGAAATTGCTTTGTGATGTGTGAATTCATCTCACAGTCACACCATTCTTTTCATTGAGCAGTTTGTTAACACGTTATTCTTGGAATCCACAATGGGATATTCGGGATCACTTTGAGGCCTATGGTGAAAAAGGAAATATTCTCAGATAAAAACTAAAAAGGGACTTTCTGAGAAACAGCTTTGTAATGTGTGAATTCATCTCAGTGAGTTACATGATTCTTTTCATGGAGCAGTTTGGTAACACTCTTTTTTCGGGAATCTGAGAAGGGATATTTTGGATCGCATTGAAGACTATGGTGACAAAGGAAATATCCTCCCATAAACACGAGAAAGAAGCTTTCTGAGAAACTCCTTTGTTATGTGTGAATTCATCTCACAAAATTACGTTGTTCTTTTCATTGAGCAGTTTGCTAACACTGTGTTCTTGGGATCTGCAATGGAATATTTGGGAGTGCTTTGAAGCGTATGGTGACAAAGGTAATATCCTCAGTTAAAAATAAGAGAGAAGCTTCTGAGAAACTACTTCATCATGTGTGAATACATCTCACAGAGTTACACATTTCTTTTCACGTTGATGTTTCCTAACACCGTTTTCGTGGAATCTGCAATAGGATATTTGGGTGCGCATTGAAGCCTATGGTGGCAAGGGAAATATGATCAGGTAAAAACCAAAAAGAAGCTTTCTGGGAAACTGCTTTGTGGTGTGTGAATTAACCTCCCACAGCTACCCCTTTCTTTTCATTGAGTCGTTTGCTAACACTATTTTTGTGGAATCTGCAAATTTATATTAGCGAGCGCGTTGAGGCCTATTCAGGTGAAAAAGGAACTATCCTCAGATAAAAACTAGAAAGAAGCTGTCTGAGAAACTGCTTTGTGATGTATGAATTCGTGTCACAGAGTTACACTGTTGTTCCCATTCAACAGTTTACTAACACCATTTTCTTGGGATCTGCCATAGGATATATGGGAGCGCAAAGAAGCTCATGGTGACAAAGGAAATATCCTCATACAAAAACTAGAAAGAAGCTTTCTGAGAAACTGGTTTGTGATGTATGAATTCATCTCACAGAGTTACACTTTTTTTTTTCAAGGAGTCGTTGGCTAACAACGTTCTCATGGAATCTGCAACAGGATGTATGGGAGCACCTTGAAGCCTATGATGACAAGGGAAATATCCTCAGATAGAAACCAAAAAGAGGCTTTCTGAGAAATTGCCTTGTGATGTGTCAATTCATCTCACGGAGTTACACTGTTCTTTTCACTGAGCAGTTTGCTAACATTGTTTTCTTGCAATCTGCAATGGGATGTTTGAGAGCACATTGAAACATATGGTGACAAAGGAAATATCCTCAGAGAAAAACTAGAAAGAAATCTTCTGAGAAACTTCTTTGTAATGTGTGAATTCATCTCCCTGAGGTACACCTGTCTTTTCACAGAGCAGTTTGCTAAGACTGTTTTCGTGGAATTTGCAAGAGGAAATTTGGGAGCGTGTTACACCTATTGTGAGAAAGGAAATATCCTCCGATGAAAAGAGGCTTTCTGAGAAACTGCTTTGTGATGTGTGAATGCATCTCAAAGAGTTACACC